>NC_061509.1:544459-562124 GCF_022539505.1 Lolium rigidum | reverse complement strand
TTTCGGAAGATCAACAGTTGTCAACACCCGGATTTTTAAGTACGAATGCCTATTATGTCATACATCGCAATCCCAGGAATATTGTTGTTGCGAGGCATAATAGTTAAGTATCACAGTCATCATTCATTACAAACCATAAGTCTTACAAATTTGGAATCACATGATCCATATTACACGAATAGTTGATCTATTGATCAACGAACAAACACAAGTTCATAGTTCAACATAGCGGAAGCGTAAGATACAAGGACTCTCTAGTCCACAGGCCAACGCTTGACGTCGGAAGGCGCTTAGTTGTCGTAGGCGTCCTGCTGGTCATCTCCTTGGTCATCTTCATACTCCGGCCATTTGAATAGCCGGGGACAAAGCCGTGAGTACGTTGAGTACTCGCAAACTAATACTAATGTAAGTGCTAGACATTCTAGTATGGTTTGCTAAGCTCTAGTTTATTTGCATAAAGCTAGTTTTAGTTCACAAAGTTTGAGAAAAGCTTATTCAAGTGCTAACTAACTCAAGTGGGAACATTAGTGTCATTCCCACCATTCAAGTGGTGATTTCAATTCAATTCACCACAAGTCATTTCACCATCATCTTTCAACATCATTTTCAAAGATATGACATTGGAAACTGTATGGCCTTTCCAACCGTCCGTAACCGTGGACGCGGCTATTCGAATAGGTTTACACTCTGCAGAGGTTGCACACTTGTGCCACAACATTTGATTTCATCCGTCGGGATTACCCCGAATCAGCGTAACACAGTACGCGGATCATCAACCATAACCTTTCATTTACATACCCTAGTATGAGCACCTCTCCCCATGAGCTTGGCCTCCCAGTGAAGACAGACAGTCAGCCTAGGAACTGCACAGGGCTTGGGCCGGACATTCACCTCTTTTCACGTCATATCATATCATTTCTTTTGTTGTAGAGGCAGCTTTCGGCATAACCCCGATGACGCTTGTTTAGAGGGAACCCATACTAAGACGCATAAACTTCCAGCTAAGCCCTACCCATAATCAGGTATTGCGGGGGTACTTAATAATTGGAAAGGTATCGCATTCAAACCAACATCATTGTTTTATCAAAAATCACCATCTTCTCTTGTTCACATTCACCTTCAAAAATCATTCAATGGAATGCATCTTCATTCCAAGGTTTCAAAATCACTTCAAATTCACATTGTTCCCATCTAGAGTAGTCAAGTTTTAATTCATTAGCACTAGCTCTAATTCATGAGTGGTGCTAACTTGCTTTTCTTGGAGAAGACTAACTTACTACTCTAGTAATCAACTTGTACTTGGACCAAAGTTAACTATCAAAGTAACTCATTTAGAAAACAAGTAAAAACTTGTAAAGTAAAAACTTGGGATGGGTTCATATAAGAAAAGATAAGAAACATGGTGCCTTGCCCCAAGGGGCTTTGCACTTTGCAAGAATATTAGCTTGCCTTGGTAGTTCTCAAACTGTTCCTCCTCCTCCTCTTGGTAGCAACCTTCTTCTTCGGCGTACTCTCCGGTGCTACCGTCTAAATTTGAATACGAGTATAATTACTCACTAATTCAATGGCTATTCCATACATCACATATAACACACAAACTACTCTATGCACACAAATAAATTAACTAGAGTACATGGGTTGTGGGGTTTAAATAGAATTCACTTCTTTGTATTTAATATGTAAATGATAGTTTCCATAGGGTTCTTGAGAAATAATTGATACGTCTCCAACGTATCGATAATTTCTTGTGTTCCATGCCACATTATTGATGTTATCTACATGTTTTATGCACACTTTATATCATATTCGTGCATTTTCTGGAACTAACCTATTAACAAGATGCCGAAGTGCCGATTCTTTGTTCTACGTCGTTTTTGGTTTCGAGAAATCCTAGTAAAGAAATATTCTCGGAATTGGACGAAATAAAAGCCCGGAGGCCTATTTTCTCACGAAGCTTCCGAAGTCCGAAGGAGAGACGAAGAGGGGCCACGGGGCGCCAAACCCTAGGGCGGCGCGGCCCCCCTTGGCCGCGCCGGCTCGTGGTGTGGGCCCCCTGTGCCGCCTCTTGACCTGCCCTTCCGCCTACAAATAGCCTCCGTGACGAAACCCCCGATGCCGAGAGCCACGATACGGAAAACATTGCCGAGACGCCGTCGCCGCCGATCCCATCTCGGGGGATCCCGGAGATCGCCTCCGGCACCCTGCCGGAGAGGGAATCATCTCCCGGAGGACTCTACACCGCCATGGTCGCCTCCGGAGTGATGAGTGAGTAGTCTACCCCTGGACTATGGGTCCATAGCAGATAGCTAGATGGTTGTCTTCTCCCCATTGTGCTATCATTGTCGGATCTTGTGAGCTGCCTATCATGATCAAGATCATCTATATGTAATTCTATATGTTGCGTTTGTTGGGATCCGATGAATAGAGAATACTTGTTATGTTGATTATCAAAGTTATGCTTATGTGTTGTTTATGATCTTGCATGCTCTCCGTTATTAGTAGATGCTCCGGCCAAGTAGATGCTTTTAACTCCAAGAGGGAGTACTTATGCTCGATAGTGGGTTCATGCCCGCATTGACACACGGGACGAGTGACGAAAGTTCTAAGGTTGTGTTGTGCTTCGTTGCCACTAGGGATAAAACATTGATGCTATGTCTAAGGATGTAGTTGTTGATTACATTACGCACCATACTTAATGCAATTGTCTCGTTGTTTGCAACTTAATACTGGAGGGGTTCGGATGATAACTTCGAAGGTGGACTTTTTAGGCATAGATGCGGTTGGATGGCGGTCTATGTACTTTGTCGTAATGCCCAATTAAATCTCACTATACTCATCATGA
Organism: Lolium rigidum; assembly: GCF_022539505.1. Lineage (NCBI taxonomy): Eukaryota > Viridiplantae > Streptophyta > Magnoliopsida > Poales > Poaceae > Lolium > Lolium rigidum. The sequence goes on along the minus strand of NC_061509.1, from coordinate 559,282 downwards.
TATGTATGTGCATTGTCATGCTCTCTTTATTTGTCAATTGCCCAAGCTGTAATTTGTTCACCCAACATGCTGTTCGTCTTATGGGAGAGACACCTCTAGTGAACTGTGGACCCCGGTCCAATTCTCTTTACCGAAATACAATCTCTGCAATACTTGTTTTTACTGTTTTCTCCGCAAACAATCATCTTCCACACAATACGGTTAATCCTTTGTTACAGCAAGCCGGTGAGATTGACAACCTCACTCGTTTCGTTGGGGCAAAGTAGTTTGGTTGTGTTGTGCGGGTTCCACGTTGGCGCCGGAATCTCCGGTGTTGCGCCGCACTACATCCCGCCGCCATCAACCTTCAACGTGCTTCTTGGCTCCTCCTGGTTCGATAAACCTTGGTTTCTTTCTGAGGGAAAACTTGCTGCTGTGCGCATCATACCTGTGACGCCCCGGAACCGGTACCATGAGGATCCCAGCGAACCCGCCGAAATCCCCATGATATCGATTCAGAGACGCCCTCCGACACGACGTGCGCGAAGAATCACACACGTGATGCCAGAGGAATTAACACGAGCGGTAACATTACAACAGGATTACAATAGAGCCCACAAGATATATATATTACAACAACGACTCCAACGAGTCAAGATACAAATAGATACATACAAAGATCCAAATCATACAGAAGATCAGATACATCCGAGTACGGACAAGATGCAAATTGGACTAAGAGTCCTGAAGATAACCGATGGCGTCCATAACCCCGCCTGAGGCCAAGCGGAAGGGTAACCTTGCTAACGTCGTCATCTCGTACTGTCAAAGTCGGGCCATCGGTTGCCGAGCAAAGGGGGAGGAGACAAAAAGAAAGGAAGGCGAGGGTAAGTACCATTGGCACGTACTTGCGAGACAAGACCAGCTATGCTCGGCGGTGGGCGGTATAAACTTCACCCGGCTATATGTGGAGTTTAGCGGCAGCAAAGCTACTATCCAATAGAGACACGCTACAACATCCGTCTACTCGGAGAAGATAAGAGAGCGCACAAGGTAACGAGATAAATACTACACAAACATAACCCAGCCAATGCGATCCCCCTTCGCCAAGAGGTATTGCAAAGGCACACACACTTTTGAAAGAGTTTTATTAGCAAATTATTAACAACAGGATATAAGGTGTAAGTTGTTCTATGATCAAGCTATACAATTCCAAGTCGTCCATAACCGCGGACACGGCTTATCGATAAGATGTACACCCTGCAGGGGTTGCCCAAATGTAACCATACGCATGCTCGAACCCACTTATTACGGGTGGAGTCTCACAACAAGACCGTTCCCAATGCAAGAGAAAGTTTAAGGGGAGCCACCCCACTAAGCTACCCGTGACGAAGTTCGGCCGTACTCCGATACGGACCCGGAGGTTTGTGCCAACGGCTAAGCTAAGTGTGAACAACCTGCGTTGTCGCTAATCGTTCCACAATATGAGTACGGAACAGAATATAAACACCCGAAGGCAGCGAAGTAAATCGTGCATATCATGCATATGAGCAAATAAAACCAAGGTTGTGGCTCCCAATAAACAGACTCGAGGAAAGGTAGTGGGTGATGGGGTCCCACTCCCCCACGTACGGGTAGAGCGCTCAATCTCGGCACAAATAACAAGAACTCGGGTCCTATGGGACATTAGCGAGTCAAAATTCCGATGCTTTCGCAAAGAGGCTCACAGATGCCTCTGCTTACAATTTTAGTTGTTAACGATAAAGTAAAGCATGAATATCTCCAACAATTGATATAGCATGTGATAACCTCCCAACAAGATATCCCGAACATTTCGAGATATCAACAAAACCCTAAACTCGCCTACGACTCGCAAAGCCGGCAAACAACAAACAATAGGTAGGGCGAGGAGGTGTATCTCGGACATATAGGTAACGAGTGGATAGGGCACGTGACACAACAGAATCGCAACATAAGGATAGCAATAGATCAAAAGAGCATGTAAAAGTAAAATAGGTGAAGGGGTGGGCTCGCCTGTGAAAAGCTGCAGAAGAACTTGTCGGAGAACTCGTCGTATCTCACAACATCACTTCGTGGTCCTATCCGGAAAGAAGCAAAGGCTGGAACAAGCAACAAATGCAAATCTTACTACTACGGCGGAAGAATCAGCATGCTCAAGATGATATGGATGACATGGCAAAGATGATGCGGTGCAACTTATCCAAATTAATCGGAACCCCGGACAAACAAGTTAGGGTTGGAGTTGCATTTTCTACCGGCAAATTTAATTGTTGATTAGCATGGCATAACATGGCAGGGGTGCGCTACTTCAATATTAAACGGAGCGGGGAAAACCATAGTTGGAAATCCAAAATACTCCGCATATATGTGAGGTGGATATGCACAACTATCATCGAACGACATGATGCAAGATGCAAACAGATGTATGGATGGTATATTCATGCTCAGCACATTTTCTGATTAATTTTCATATATAATACTTTGTATTCCGAGTTACCGTTTGCAAGATATGATTTTATCAATTTGTTTTTAAAATAAAACAAAAAGGTTGAGGCTTATGCATCCGGTGGGCTTTGAACCCTGGATCTCGCACATGAAGGAAAAAGGGCCGAACCAGTTGGCCTACTGATTCTACCTTGACAGGATGGATGCGCCGGTTTATTTGAAGTAGATCTTGAGTCAGTGGGCTCATCCGAAAACCCAAAAACAAGTGCAACGCGCAGGTGGGATTTGAACTTGGGCCGATGGGTTTGATCTGCAAAGGTTGGACCAGACGGGCTACAGTGTAGATCTTGCAAACAGAATTGACGCGCAGCAAAAGAACAAATAAAAAGAGCAGACGACCTTCACCAACATGGCCATGGCGGAAACACCTGTGGAGCACGGCCCTGGTGATTACGACCGAGACGGGACGAGGGGAGGGCGTCGGGCGTGCGCGTCGCCGCGCTGAACCTGAAACGGTCGACACAGAGTTCATGGGATCACCGAAGCACCGCCGGGGTCGAGCACCTGTGACGACGATGGCCGGTCAACGCCGGTAGAATAACATAGAGCGGAAAACAGAAGGGGGAAGAGGTCCATCACGCGCGGAAACTCACCAGGATGGTCATGGAGAGGTCGGGGAGGCCGGAGATGGACTGGAGTAGCCGGAATCAAGGATTATCTCGCCGGCGTCGGAGAGGGAATCGGCGATTTTGCCGTTGATTCGGAGAGCCCCCGGTCGATTCCTTGAACGGGGATGGAGAGGACGACGAGGCGGATCTTCTGCTGGTCTCGGCTCGGCGAGGGGAGGTCTGTAGCTCCGGCGCCATGGCGAGGTTGAAGAGGATACGTACGGTGGTGGTGTTCGTTGGTTCACAGAGAAGAAGGAAAACGAGGGAGATGAAGAGGAGAATGGTGGCGGCGCGAGGGAGGAGATGAGAGGAGGGCTAGGGTTTCTGCGGAGATCTCGAGGTGGGATTAAAAGGGGAGGGGAGCAGGTGGAGGTGGGGTGAGCTCGGTGGTGCTTGGTGACGTCGACCACGGTGCTCACGCGCTCGGCATGGAAGGGGATAGCGACAGGAGGGGAACGCCTCCGATCGAACCGGTACGGGAAGGTGGGCTGGGCTTGGGCTGAAAGGGAGTGGCCTGTGCTGGGCTGCGGAAAAGAGAGAGGAATAGGGCAAGGCCTGGGCCGCCGGGAAGAGAGGTCCAGGGAGGAGAGGGAAGGGGTTTTATTTTTAAAATCCTTTTCTTTTATTTGGCTGATTTGAAAACTAGTTTCAAACAAGGTTCAAATTCAAAGTTGAATTCAAACAGAGATGAGAAGGAGAGAAAACAAAATAGTTAAAATAATAAATTGTATTATGTTTTATAACCTTGGTTAGGGTTTTGTGAAGTGAAAAAGGAGAGAGGATGGTTTATTCTAGAAACCATATGAGAGGGAAAACAAAATAGTTTTTATTTAAAAATAATTTTTATTTGATAAAATCTTGTGGATGATATGATGCATGATGACATGATAATGCAGAAAAGAAAAAGAACAAGCAATTCTATTAGGGGTACTACCCTGGGCCGTTACAATCGACACCACTAACAAGGAACCTCGCCCCGAGGTTCCACGCCATGGTACGGGGGAGAGAGGTGAACTATCGGATCTTCAGGCGGCGTGTCGATCTCCTCGACACCACTAACAAGAGTTCTTGCTCCATGTAGATCGGCGACACCACTAACAAGAAGTCGTTGTTCCACTGTTGATGATGCGCTTCTGTCGGGATCCTCAGAAGGTCGGACCTAATAGGTAAGGGTCAAAGATCGTCCAACCCGCGTCGGAACCTACGACTCAGAGAAACTCGGATAAGAGAGAAGACTCAAAACTCGTAAAGGTGAGATGAGAAAGAATATAGATAAGGAGAAAAATAGAGCTAATCAGATCTATCCAACGAATTTTAGAAAATAGTTTTTGACACTAGACACAACGTCCGTTGGCAAGGTTATCCTACAGGCTGGACTAGTGGGGTATCGACAACCTGAGGCTCTGATACCAACTTGTGACGCCCCGGAACCGGTACCATGAGGATCCCAGCGAACCCGCCGAAATCCCCATGATATCGATTCAGAGACGCCCTCCGACACGACGTGCGCGAAGAATCACACACGTGATGCCAGAGGAATTAACACGAGCGGTAACATTACAACGGGATTACAATAGAGCCCACAAGATATATATATTACAACAACGACTCCAACGAGTCAAGATACAAATAGATACATACAAAGATCCAAATCATACGAGAAGATCGAGATACATCCGAGTACGGACAAGATGCAAATTGGACTAAGAGTCCCGAAGATAACCGATGGCGTCCATAACCACGCCCGGGCCAAGCCGGAAGGGTAACCTTGCTAACGTCGTCATCTCGTACTGTCAAAGTCGGGCCATCGGTTGCCGAGCAAAGGGGAGGAGACAAAAAGAAAGGAAGGCGAGGGTAAGTACCATTGGCACGTACTTGCGAGACAAGACCAGCTATGCTCGCGGTGGGCGGTATAAACTTCACCCGGCTATATGTGGAGTTTAGCGGCAGCAAAGCTACTATCCAATAGAGACACGCTACAACATCCGTCTACTCGAGAGAAGATAAGAGAGCGCACAAGGTAACGAGATAAATACTACACAAACATAACCTGGCCAATGCGATCCCCCTTCGCCAAGAGGTATTGCAAAGGCACACACACTTTTGAAAGAGTTTTATTAGCAAATTATTAACAACGGGATATAAGGTGTAAGTTGTTCTATGATCAAGCTATACAATTCCAAGTCGTCCATAACCGCGGACACGGCTTATCGATAAGATGTACACCCTGCAGGGGTTGCCCAAATGTAACCATACGCATGCTCGAACCCACTTATTACAGGTGGAGTCTCACAACAAGACCGTTCCCAATGCAAGAGAAAGTTTAAGGGGAGCCACCCCACTAAGCTACCCGTGACGAAGTTCGGCCGTACTCCGATACGGACCCAGAGGTTTGTGCCAACGGCTAAGCTAAGTGTGAACAACCTGCTTTCGCTAATCGTTCCACGATATGAGTACAGAACAGAATATAAACACCCGAAGGCAACGAAGTAAATCGTGCATCGTGCATATGAGCAAATAAAACCAAGGTTGTGGCTCCCAATAAACGGACTCGAGGAAAGGTAGTGGGTGATGGGGGTCCCACTCCCCCACGTACGGGTAGAGCGCTCAATCTCGGAACAGATAACAAGAACTCGGGTCCTAGGGGACATTAGCGAGTCAAAGTTCCGATGCTTTCGCAAAGGGGCTCACAGATGCCTCTGCTTACAATTTTAGTTGTTAACGATAAAGTAAAGCATGAATATCTCCAACAATTGATATAGCATGTGATAACCTCCCAACAAGATATCCCGAACATTTCGAGATATCAACAAAACCCTAAACTCGCCTACGACTCGCAAAGTCGGCAAACAACAAACAATAGGTAGGGCGAGGAGGTGTATCTCGGACATATAGGTAACGGGTGGATAGGGCACGTGACACAACGAGAATCGCAACATAAGGATAGCAATAGATCAAAAGAGCATGTAAAAGTAAAATAGGTGAAGGGGTGGGCTCGCCTGTGAAAAGCTGCAGAAGAACTTGTCGGAGAACTCGTCGTATCTCACAACATCACTTCGTGGTCCTATCCGGAAAGAAGCAAAGGCTGGAACAAGCAACAAATGCAAATCTTACTACTACGGCGGAAGAATCAGCATGCTCAAGATGATATGGATGACATGGCAAAGATGATGCGGTGCAACTTATCCAAATTAATCGGAACCCCGGACAAACAAGTTAGGGTTGGAGTTGCATTTTCTACCGGCAAATTTAATTGTTGATTAGCATGGCATAACATGGCAGGGGTGCGCTACTTCAATATTAAACGGAGCGGGGAAAACCATAGTTGGAAATCCAAAATACTCCGCATATATGTGAGGTGGATATGCACAACTATCATCGAACGACATGATGCAAGATGCAAACAGATGTATGGATGGTATATTCATGCTCAGCACATTTTTCTGATTAATTTTCATATATAATACTTTGTATTCCGAGTTACCGTTTGCAAGATATGATTTTATCAATTTGTTTTTAAAATAAAACAAAAAGGTTGAGGCTTATGCATCCGGTGGGCTTTGAACCCTGGATCTCGCACATGAAGGAAAAAGGGCCGAACCAGTTGGCCTACTGATTCTACCTTGACAGGATGGATGCGCCGGTTTATTTGAAGTAGATCTTGAGTCAGTGGGCTCATCCGAAAACCCAAAAACAAGTGCAACGCGCAGGTGGGATTTGAACTTGGGCCGATGGGTTTGATCTGCAAAGGTTGGACCAGACGGGCTACAGTGTAGATCTTGCAAACAGAATTGACGCGCAGCAAAAGAACAAATAAAAAGAGCAGACGACCTTCACCAACATGGCCATGGCGGAAACACCTGTGGAGCACGGCCCTGGTGATTACGACCGAGACGGGACGAGGGGGAGGGCGTCGGGCGTGCGCGTCGCCGCGCTGAACCTGAAACGGTCGACACAGAGTTCATGGGATCACCGAAGCACCGCCGGGGTCGAGCACCTGTGACGACGATGGCCGGTCAACGCCGGTAGAATAACATAGAGCGGAAAACAGAAGGGGAAGAGGTCCATCACGCGCGGAAACTCACCAGGATGGTCATGGAGAGGTCGGGGAGGCCGGAGATGGACTGGAGTAGCCGGAATCAAGGATTATCTCGCCGGCGTCGGAGAGGGAATCGGCGATTTTGCCGTTGATTCGGAGAGCCCCCGGTCGATTCCTTGAACGGGGATGGAGAGGACGACGAGGCGGATCTTCTGCTGGTCTCGGCTCGGCGAGGGGAGGTCTGTAGCTCCGGCGCCATGGCGAGGTTGAAGAGGATACGTACGGTGGTGGTGTTCGTTGGTTCACAGAGAAGAAGGAAAACGAGGGAGATGAAGAGGAGAATGGTGGCGGCGCGAGGGAGGAGATGAGAGGAGGGCTAGGGTTTCTGCGGAGATCTCGAGGTGGGATTAAAAGGGGAGGGGGAGCAGGTGGAGGTGGGGTGAGCTCGGTGGTGCTTGGTGACGTCGACCACGGTGCTCACGCGCTCGGCATGGAAGGGGATAGCGACAGGAGGGGAACGCCTCCGATCGAACCGGTACGGGAAGGTGGGCTGGGCTTGGGCTGAAAGGGAGTGGCCTGTGCTGGGCTGCGGAAAAGAGAGAGGAATAGGGCAAGGCCTGGGCCGCCGGGAAGAGAGGTCCAGGGAGGAGAGGGAAGGGGTTTTATTTTTAAAATCCTTTTCTTTTATTTGGCTGATTTGAAAACTAGTTTCAAACAAGGTTCAAATTCAAAGTTGAATTCAAACAGAGATGAGAAGGAGAGAAAACAAAATAGTTAAAATAATAAATTGTATTATGTTTTATAACCTTGGTTAGGGTTTTGTGAAGTGAAAAAGGAGAGAGGATGGTTTATTCTAGAAACCATATGAGAGGGGAAAACAAAATAGTTTTTATTTAAAAATAATTTTTATTTGATAAAATCTTGTGGATGATATGATGCATGATGACATGATAATGCAGAAAAGAAAAAGAACAAGCAATTCTATTAGGGGTACTACCCTGGGCCGTTACAATACCTTCCTCTTGGGGTTGCCCAACGAACGTGTGAAATACACGCCATCAAGCTCTTTTTCTGGCGCCGTTGCCGGGGAGATCAAGACACGCTGCAAGGGGAGTCTCCACTTCTCAATCTCTTTACTTTGTTTTTGTCTTGCTTTATTTTATTTACTACTTTGTTTGCTGCACTAAATCAAAATACAAAAAAATTAGTTGCTAGTTTTACTTTATTTGCTATCTTGTTTGCTATATCGAAAACACAAAAAAATTAGTTTACTTGCATTTACTTTATCTAGTTTGCTTTATTTACTTGTTGCTAAAATGGCCAACGCTGAAAATACTAAGTTGTGTGACTTCACAACCACAAATAATAATGATTTCTTATGCACACCTATTGCTCCACCTGCTACTACGGCGAGAATTCTTTGAAATTAAACCCGCTTTCTTGAATCTTGTCATGAACCATCAATTTTACGGTGTTAGTTACGATGATGCTTCTGCCCATCTCAATAATTTTGTTGAACTATGTGAAATGCAAAAATATAAAGATGTAGATGGTGATATTATTAAACTAAAATTGTTCCCTTTCTCATTAAGAGGAAGAGCTAAAGATTGGTTGCTATCTCTGCCTAAGAATAGTATTGATTCATGGACTAAATGCAAGGATGCTTTTATTGGTAGATATTATCCCCCTGCTAAAATTATATCTTTGAGGAGTAGCATAATGAATTTTAAACAATTAGATGCTGAACATGTTGCTCAAGCTTGGGAAAGAATGAAATCTCTGGTTAAAAATTGCCCAACCCATGGAGTCGACTACTTGGATGATCATCCAAACCTTCTATGCGAGGACTAAATTTTTCTTCGCGGAATTTATTGGATTCAGCTGCTGGAGGTACCTTTATGTCCATCACATTGGGGGCGGCTACAAAACTTCTTGATGATATGATGATAAATTACTCTGAATGGCACACGGAAAGAGCTCCACAAGGTAAGAAGGTAAATTCGTTGAAGAATCCTCTTCCTTGAGTGATAAGGTTGATGCTATTATGTCTATGCTTGTGAATGATAGGACTAATGTTGATCCTAATAATGTTCCGTTAGCTTCATTGGTTGCACAAGAAGAACATGTTGATGTAAACTTCATTAAAAATAATAATTTCAACAACAATGCTTATCGGAACAATTCTAGTAATAACTATAGGCCATATCCTTATAATAATGGTAACGGTTATGCTAATTCTTATGGGAATTCTTACAACAATAATAGGAATTCACCCCCTGGACTTGAAGCCATGCTTAAAGAATTTATTAGTACACAAACTGCCTTTAACAAATCTGTTGAGGAAAAGCTCAATAAAATTGATATTCTTGTTTCTAGAGTTGATAGTCTTGCCTCGATGTTGATCTTTTGAAATCGAAGGTTATGCCCAATAGGGACATTGAAAATAAAATTGTTACTACAGCAAATGCCATTCAAGTTAGAATTAATGAGAATATAAGATTAATGGCTGAGCTGACGTGCTAGGTGGGATAGAGAAGAAAATGAAAAACTAGCTAAAGAGAAAAATATAGCTAAAGTTTGGACTATTACCACCATTAGTAATGATAATGCTACACATGTTGCTGCACCTCCTACTCATACTAATAAAAGAATTGGTGTTAGCAATGTTTCCACTTCGATGCAAAGCGCGAAAACGCACTGAAACTGCTAAAGCTGCTTGAAACGCACTGCGATAAAGTTGCTGAAATTTTTTCCAACATTGGGGATGATGATCCCATTGCTTTAGATTATAATGGTTTGAATTTTGATGATTGCCACATCTCTGAAGTTATAAAGTTCTTGCAAAAACTTGCTAAAAGTCCTAATGCTAGTGCTATAAATTTGGCTTTCACGCATCATATTACAAATGCTCTCATAAAAGCTAGAGAAGAGAAACTAGAGCGTGAAGCCTCTATTCCTAAAAAGCTAGAAGATGGTTGGGAGCCCATCATTAAGATGAAGGTTAAAGATTTTGATTGTAATGCTTTATGTGATCTTGGTGCAAGTATTTCTGTTATGCCGAAGAAAATTTATAATATGCTTGACTTGCCACCGCTGAAAAATTGTTATTTGGATATTAATCTTGCTGATCATTCTACAAAGAAACCTTTGGGTAAAGTTGATAATGTTCGCATTACCGTTAACAATAATCTTGTTCCCGTTGATTTTGTTGTCTTGGATATTGAATGCAATGCATCTTGTCCAATTATATTGGGAAGACCTTTTCTTCGAACCGTTGGTGCTATTATTGATATGAGGGAAGGAAATATAAAATATCAATTTCCTCTCAAGAAAGGTATGGAACACTTCCCTAGAAAGAGAATGAAGGTACCTTATGATTCTATCATTAGAACAAATTATGATGTTGATGCTTCATCTCTCGATGTTACTTGATACACACTTTCGCGCCTAGCTGAAAGGCGTTAAGAAAAGCGCTTATGGGAGACAACCCATGTTTTTACCTACAGTACTTTGTTTTTATTTTGTGTCTTGGAAGTTGTTTACTACTGTAGCAACCTCTCCTTATCTTAGTTTTGAGTTTTGTTGTGCCAAGTTAAGCCGTTGATAGAAAAGTAAGTACTAGATTTGGATTACTGCGCAGTTCCAGATTTCTTTGCTGTCACGAATCTGAGCCCACTGCCCTGCAGGAAGCTCAGAAAATTATGCCAATTTACGTGCATGATCCTCAGATATGTACGCAACTTTCATTCAATTTGAGCATTTTCATTTGAGCAAGTCTGGTGCCATTTTAAAATTCGTCAATACGAACTGTTCTGTTTTGACAGATTCTGCCTTTTATTTCGCATTGCCTCTTTCGCTATGTTGGATGAATTTCTTTGATCCACTAATGTCCAGTAGCATTATGCAATGTCCAGAAGTGTTAAGAATGATTGTGTCACCTCTGAATATGTCAATTTATATTGTGCACTAACCCTCTAATGAGTTGTTTCGAGTTTGGTGTGGAGGAAGTTTTCAAGGATCAAGAGAGGAGTATGATGCAACATGATCAAGGAGAGTGAAAGCTCTAAGCTTGGGGATGCACCCGGCGGTTCACCCCTGCATATATCAAGAAGACTCAAGCGTCTAAGCTTGGGGATGCCCAAGGCATCCCCTTCTTCATCAACAAATTATCGGGTTCCTCCCCTGAAACTACATTTTTATTCGGCCACATCTTATGTGCTTTTTCTTGGAGCGTCGTTTTGTTTTTGTTTTTGTTTTGTTTGAATAAAATGGATCCTAGCATTCACTTTATGGGAGAGATACACACTCCGCTGTAGCTTATGGACAAATATGTCCTTGGTTTCTACTCATAGTATTCATGGCGAAGTTTCTCCTTCGTTAAATTGTTATATGGTTGGAATTGGAAAATGATACATGTAGTAATTGCTATAAATGTTTTGGGTAATGTGATACTTGGCAATTGTTGTGCTCATGTTTAAGCTCTTGCATCATATGCTTTGCACCCATTAATGAAGAAATACATAGAGCATGCTAAAATTTGGTTTGCATATTTGGTTTCTCTAAGGTCTAGATAATTTCTAGTTTTGAGTTTGAACAACAAGGAAGACGGTATAGAGTATTATAATGCTTTCAATATGTCTTTTATGTGAGTTTTGCTGTACTAGTTCATCCTTGTGTTTGCCTCAAATAACCTTGCTAGCCTAAACCTTGTATCGAGAGGGAATACTTCTCATGCATCCAAAATACTTGAGCCAACCACTATGCCATTTGTGTCCACCATACCTACCTATACTACATGGTATTTTCCCGCCATTCCAAAGTAAATTGCTTGAGTGCTACCTTTAAAATTCCATCATTCACCTTTGCAATATATAGCTCATGGGACAAATAGCTTAAAAACTATTGTGGTATTGAATATGTAATTATGCACTTTATCTCTTATTAAGTTGCTTGTTGTGCGATAACCATGTTTATCGGGGAACGCCATCAACTCATTGTTGAATTTCATGTGAGTTGCTATGCATGTTCGTCTTGTCCGAAGTAAGGGCGATCTACACCGAGTTGAATGGTTTGAGCATGCATATTGTGAGAGAAGAACATTGGGCCGCTAACTAAAGCCATGTTCCATGGTGGAAGTTTCAGTTTTGGACAAACATCCTCAAATCTCTAAATGAGAAAAGAATTAATTGTTGTTGAATGCTTAAAGCATTAAAAGAGGAGTCCATTATCTGTTGTCTATGTTGTCCCGGTATGGATGTCTAAGTTGAGAATAATCAAAAGCGAGAAATCCAAATGCGAGCTTTCTCCTTAGACCTTTGTACGGGCGGCATAGAGGTACCCCTTTGTGATTCTTGGTTAAAGCATATGTATTGCGGTGATAATCCGGGTAGTCCAAGCTAATTAGGACAAGGTGCGAGCACTATTAGTACACTATGCATGAGGCTTGCAACTTATAAGATATAATTTACATGATGCATATGCTTTATTACTACCGTTGACAAAATTGTTTCATGTTTTCAAAATCAAAGCTCTAGCACAAATATAGCAATCGATGCTTTTCCTCTATGAGGACCATTCTTTTACTTTTATGTTGAGTCGGTTCACCTATTTCTCTCCACCTCAAGAAGCAAACACTTGTGTGAACTGTGCATTGATTCTTACATACTTGCTTATTGCACTTATTATATTACTCTATGTTGACAATATCCATGAGATATACATGTTACAAGTTGAAAGCAACCGCTGAAACTTAATCTTCTTTTGTGTTGTTTCAATACCTTTACTTTGAATTATTGCTTTATGAGTTAACTCTTATGCAAGACTTATTGATGTTTGTCTTGAAGTGCTATTCATGAAAAGTCTTTGCTTTATGATTCACTTGTTTACTCATGTCATACACATTGTTTTGATCGCTGCATTCTCTACATATGCTTTACAAATAGTATGATCAAGTTTATGATGGCATGTCACTCCAGAAATTATCTTTGTTATCGTTTTACCGGCTCGGGACGAGCAGAACTAAGCTTGGGGATGCTGATACGTCTCCAACGTATCGATAATTTCTTGTGTTCCATGCCACATTATTGATGTTATCTACATGTTTTATGCACACTTTATATCATATTCGTGCATTTTCCGGAACTAACCTATTAACAAGATGCCGAAGTGCCGATTCTGTTGTTTTCGTCGTTTTTGGTTTCAGAAATCCTAGTAAAGAAATATTCTCGGAATTGGACGAAATAAAAGCCCAGAGGCCTATTTTCTCACGAAGCTTCCAGAAGTCCGAAGGAGAGACGAAGAGGGGCCACAGGGGCGCCAAACCCTAGGGCGGCGCGGCCCCCCCCTTGGCCGCGCCGGCCTGTGGTGTGGGCCCCCTGTGCCGCCTCTTGACCTGCCCTTCCGCCTACAAATAGCCTCCGTGACGAAACCCCCGCATCGAGAGCCACGATACGGAAAACATTGCCGAGACGCCGTCGCCGCCGATCCCATCTCGGGGGATCCTGGAGATCGCCTCCGGCACCCTGCCGGAGAGGGGAATCATCTCCCGGAGGACTCTACACCGCCATGGTCGCCTCCGGAGTGATGAGTGAGTAGTCTACCCCTGGACTATGGGTCCATAGCAGTAGCTAGATGGTTGTCTTCTCCCCATTGTGCTATCATTGTCGGATCTTGTGAGCTGCCTATCATGATCAAGATCATCTATATGTAATTCTATATGTTGCGTTTGTTGGGATCCGATGAATAGAGAATACTTGTTATGTTGATTATCAAAGTTATGCTTATGTGTTGTTTATGATCTTGCATGCTCTCCGTTATTAGTAGATGCTCCGGCCAAGTAGATGCTTTTAACTCCAAGAGGGAGTACTTATGCTCGATAGTGGGTTCATGCCTGCATTGACACCAGGACGATGATGTGAAAGTTCTAAGGTTGTGTTGTGTCTGTTGCCACTAGGGATAAAACATTGATGCTATGTCTAAGGATGTAGTTGTTGATTACATTACGCACCATACTTAATGCAATTGTCCGTTGTTTGCAACTTAATACCGGAGGGGTTCGGATGATAACCTCGAAGGTGGACTTTTTAGGCATAGATGCAGTTGGATGGCGGTCTATGTACTTTGTCGTAATGCCCAATTAAATCTCACTATACTCATCATGATATGTATGTGCATTGTCATGCTCTCTTTATTTGTCAATTGCCCAACTGTAATTTGTTCACCCAACATGCTGTTCGTCTTATGGGAGAGACACCTCTAGTGAACTGTGGACCCCGGTCCAATTCTCTTTACCGAAATACAATCTACTGCAATACTTGTTTTTACTGTTTTCTCTCGCAAACAATCATCTTCCACACAATACGGTTAATCCTTTGTTACAGCAAGCCGGTGAGATTGACAACCTCACTCGTTTCGTTGGGGCAAAGTAGTTTGGTTGTGTTGTGCGGGTTCCACGTTGGCGCCGGAATCTCCGGTGTTGCGCCGCACTACATCCCGCCGCCATCAACCTTCAACGTGCTTCTTGGCTCCTCCTGGTTCGATAAACCTTGGTTTCTTTCTGAGGGAAAACTTGCTGCTGTGCGCATCATACCTTCCTCTTGGGGTTGCCCAACGAACGTGTGAAATACACGCCATCAATAATTTCCTCTCATTGAGATCTTCTTAAGATTTAAT
>NC_061509.1:524921-544359 GCF_022539505.1 Lolium rigidum | reverse complement strand
ATAACAAATCACTAGAGTAGCACATGGATAAATTGTGATACAACATGCTGCAATCTTAAAGAGATATAAATAAGCACCTCACTATGCCATTCGATGAGTAAGTATTCTGTGAAATCTAGCCTAAGAGACCCACACGGTGCACACACTCGTCACCTTTACACACGTGGGACGAGGAGTCTCCGGAGATCACATAAGTAAAACTCACTTGACTAGCATAATGACATCTAGATTACAAGCATCATCATATGAATCTCAATCATGTAGGGCAGCTCATGAGATTATTGTATTGAAACACATAGGAGAGAGATGAACCACATAGCTACCGGTACAGCCCCCGAGCCTCGATGGAGAACTACTCCCTCCTCATGGGAGCGGCAGCGGTGATGAAGATGGCGGTGGAGATGGCAGCGGTGTCGATGGAGAAGCCTTCCGGGGCACTTCCCCGCTCCGGCAGGGTGCCGGAACAGAGACTCCTGTCCCCCAGATCTTGGCTTCGCGATGGCGGCGGCTCTGGCAGGTTTCTGTGGGTTTCGTCAATTGGTATCGGGTTTTCTGATCCAGGGGCTTTATATAGGCGAAGAGGCGGCGCCAGGGGGTCGAAGGGGGGTCCACACCCTAGGGGGGCGCGCCCCCCCCTTGGCCGCGCCGGGCTAGGGTTTGGTGGCCCTGTGCCTCTTCTCTGGCGGTTCTCGTGTGTTCTGGAGGCTTCCGGGTAAAATAGGAACCTGGGCGTTGATTTCGTCCGATTCCGAGAATATTTCGTTACTAGGATTTCTGAAACCAAAAACAGCAGAAAACAGGAACTGGCACTTCGGCATCTTGTTAATAGGTTAGTTCCAGAAAATGCACGAATATGACATAAAGTGTGCATAAAACATGTAGATAACATCAATAATGTGGCATGGAACACAAGAAATTATCGATACGTTGGAGACGTATCAAGGTCCCATGAAGTCAAATCCCCAACAATCAAACGGTTCAATAACAAGAGTATAATTCATAGGCATTTCATTGCGTCTGGAGATATTACCAACCCTTTGACATTCATCACAAGATAAAATAAACTTCCTTGCATCTTTGAAGAGAGTTGGCCAATAAAAACCTGATTGTAGAACCTTTTGCGCGGTTCTATCTCCGGCGTGATGTCCTCCATAAGCACCGCCATGACATTTACTCAATATCTCTTGTTGTTCATATTCGGGAACACACCTTCGCAGAATACCATCCACTCCTTCTTTATATAAGTGTGGGTCATCCCAGAAATAATGCCTCAAGTCATAAAAGAATTTCCTCCTCCGCTGAGCTGAAAAGGTTGGAGGCAAGTACTTGGAAACAATAAAGTTAGCATAATCAGCATACCAAGGACTGTCTCGCGAGCTCACCTTTATTACAGCCAATTGTTCATTTGGAAAACTATCATTAACAGGAACAGGATCATAAGCAATATTTTCCAATCTAGACAAATTATCAGCAACAGGATTATCGGCACCTTTCCTATCTACAATATGTAAATCAAATTCTTGCAAAAGAAGTACCCATCTAATAAGCCTCGGCTTAGCATCTTTCTTTGTCATAAGGTATCTAATTGCAAGCATGATCGGTATGAATTGTAACTTTTGAATCAACAATATAAGATCTAAATTTATCACAAGCAAAGACTACAACTAACAATTCTTTTTCAGTAGTAGCATAATTTCTTTGAGCAGACATCAAGAGTTTTGCTAGCATAATGAATAACATTTAGTTTTTTATCTACTCGCTGTCCAAGAACAGCGCCTACAACAGAAATCACTAGCATCACACATAATTTCAAAAGGTAAGTTCCAATCAGGAGGTTCAACTATAGGAGCAGTTGTTAAGGCTTTCTTTAGAGTTTCAAAAGCTTCCTTACAATCATCATCAAAAACAAAAGGTACATCTTTTTGAAGAAGATTAGTAAGAGGCTTTGAAATCTTGGAGAAATCTTTAATAAATCTCCTATAAAACCCAGCATGACCAAGAACACTACGAATACCTTTAACATCCCTCGGATAGGGCATCTTCTCAATAGCTTCAACTTTAGCTCTATCGTCCCAATACAATTCCTTCATTAACCATAAAGTGGCATTTCTCCCAATTAAGAACAAGGTTAGTTTCTTCACATCTCTGCAAAACTTTATCAAGGTTTCGCAAGCAACTATCAAAAGAATTCCCTTAGACAGAAAAATCATCCATGAATACTTCCACAATACTCTCACAAAAGCCATGAAAAATAGCAGACATGCATCTTTGAAAAGTAGCAGGAGCATTACATAAACCAAAAGGCATACGCCTATAAGCATAAGTTCCATAGGGACAAGTAAAAGTGGTTTTCTCTTGATCTTTAGCTTTAACAACAATTTGCGAAAACCCAGAATAACCATCAAGAAAACAAAAATGAGTATTTTTAGATAACCTTTCTAACATTTGATCAATAAATGGTAAAGGGTAATGATCTTTCTTAGTAACTTTATTAACTTTTTGATAATCAATGCACATTCTATACCCTACAACTACTCTTTGAGGTATGAGCTCATCATTATCATTAGGCACAACAGTTATTCCTCCTTTCTTAGGAACACAATGCACAGGACTAACCCATCTACTATCAGCAATAGGATATATAATACCAGCTTCAAGAAGTCGTAATACCTCATTTCTTACCACATCCTTCATCTTGGGAATTAGACGACGCCGAGGTTCAACAACAGGCTTCGCATCATCTTCCATATTAATGGCGTGTTGGCAAATAGAGGGAGAAATCCCCTTCAAGTCATCAAGAGTATAGCCAATAGCACCTCGGTGTTTCTTCAATATTTGCAATAATCTTTCTTCTTCAAACTCGTAAGCTTAGAACTAATAATAACAGGATATATTTTCTTATCATCAATATGAGCATATTTAAGATTATCGAGCAAAGGCTTTAAATCAAAAACAGGATCTTCCTTTGGTGGCGGTGTTGTACCCAAGTCTTCCACCGGTAAATCATGCTTGAGAATAGGTTGGCGAAGAAAAATCTCCTCAAGCTCATCTCTTTCTTTCCTAAAAACCTCACTCTCGCTATTCTCCAAATGTTGCTTGCAAAGGATTATTAGGAACAAGAACAATAGATGCACACCTTGCTCCATTTTAAAATCATTACTAGGCAAATCAGCTTTATAAGGAGTTTTGGTAAATTTAGAGAAGTTAAACTCATAAGATTCACCAGACAAATTTAGTCAAAATTTTCTCTTGCTTGCAATCTATAATAGCTCCACAAGTATTTAGAAAAGGTCTACCAAAAATGATAGGACAATAATCACTAGCAACGAGAACCAAGTACCAAAAAGTCAGCAGGATATTTAATCTTACCACATAGAACTTCCACATCTCGAATAATACCAATTGGAGAAATAGTTTCTCTATTAGCCAGCTGAATAACCACATCAATATCTTCAAGTTCACAAGAATCAATTTCGTGCATAATCTCCGTGTAAAGCTCATAAGGTATAGCACTAACACTTGCACCAATATCACATAAACCATAATAGCAATGATCACCAATTCTAACGAGATATCATAGGAACACTAGCTTGTTTGGGTTTATTAGGATGTGAAACAATATTAGAAGCATCTTCACCGAAAATAATATGACCATCCTCTACATTTTCAGTCACAAGATCTTTAACTATTGCAACAGCAGGTTCAACTTTTATTTGTTCTTCAGGTTCTATAGGTTTCTTTTCACTTTTATGAACCGCACTATTTATAACAGAGTACTCCCTCATTTTGGCAGGAAAAGGAGTTTTTTCAATATAAGCTTCAGGAATAACATGATCAGCAGTTTCAACTACAACACATTTATTAATAGATGAATCAATTTTATCTTTATATGGTTCATGATACTTATCAAAATTCTTCTTAGGCAATTCATAATGAGAGGCAAAAGCTTTATAAAGGTTTGCAGCAACTTGAGAATCAAGACCATATGTAGCACTCATATTACGAAATGTATCAGTATCCATAAAGGCTTCAATGCATTTATAATCATAAATTATACCTGATTCTCTATCCTTGTCGTTCTCCCAACCTTCAGTATTTTCTTGGATCCGATCAAGAAGGTCCCTTTTAAACTCTTCTTTGTTGCGTGTAAATGATCCAGAACAAGAAGTATCCCAGCAAGGTCTTGTCTTGAAAAGAAAGTCTTGCATAGAAAGTATCAATAATAACATTACCAGGAAGCTCATGAATGGGGCATTTGAGCATTAAAGACTTCAATCTCCCCCAAGCTTGGGCAATACTCTCTCCATCATGAGGCCAGAAATTATATATGCGGTTCCGATCATTGTGAATTTCACTTGGAGGATAAAATTTGGAATAAAATAAAGGCACAATGTCCTCCCAATCAAGAGAATCACCATTCTTCAGCAATTTATACCAATGCGCCGCTTTACCAGACAGTGATATAGAGAATAGTTTCTTCCTAACTTCATTCATAGCAATACCTGCACATTTGAATAACCCGCATAATTCATGCAAAAACAGTAAATGATCACCAGGATGGACAGTTCCATCCCCTTCATAGCGGTTATCCATAACATGTTCAATAATTTTCGTAGGTATTTTATATGGTATTACTTCCTCACCTGGCGCCTCATCCACTACCGTTGCAGTAGTAGTAGATTTCCCAAATAGAAATTGAAGAGAAGATCTCTCCATAATGACTTATAGCAGAGACAGTAAATAAAATCAGCACAAACGAGTAAAGGTTTTCCTTACCAATTCCACTTACCAATAGCGCTTCACTCCCCGGCAACGGCGCCGTGAAAATAGTCTTGATGACCCACAAGTATAGGGGTGTATCGTAGTATCTTCGATAAGTAAGAATGTCGATCCCAACGAGGAGCGAGAAGGTGTTGACAGGCAGTTTTGATGAAGGATTCACCTGTAAATGCTCACGGACAAGTATTCGGGGGTTTTGATGTAACGGATGAATAAAGTACAAGTAAGTAAAATGCGAGAGAAATAATTGCAGCGAGTGGCCCAATCCTTTTTAGCACAAAGGACAAGCCGGTTTGTTTACTTATAATGACCAAACGTTCTCGAGGACACACGGGATTTTAGTCTAGTGCTTTCGCTACATACGACTGATTAATCTTCATTGTTTTGATAAGTGTTGTGTGGGTGAACCTATGCTAATGTACCGCCCTTCCTAGGACTAATACATACTTGTGATTATACCCCTTGCAAGCATCCGCAACTACAAGAAAGTAATTAAGATAAATCTAACCACAGCCTTAAACTCGAGATCCTCGCGATCCCTCCCGCATCGATATACCAACGGGGGTTTAGGTTTCGTCACTCCGGCAACCCCGCAATTGGCAAACGAGTACAAGATGCATTCCCCTAGGCCCAAAAATGGTGAAGTGTCGTGTAGTCGACGTTCACACGACACCACTAGAAGAATAACACCACAACTTAAATATCATAACATTGAATATTACTCAACCATAGTTCACTACTAACATTTAGACTTCACCCATGTCCTCAAGAACTAAACGAACTACTCACGAGACATCATATGGAACATGATCAGAGGTGATATGATGATGAATAACAATCTGAACATAAACCTTGGTTCAATGGTTTCACTCAATAGCATCAATAACAAGTAGAAATGAGTATCGGGAGAGTTTCCCCTATCAAACAATCAAGATCAAACCCAAATTGCTACAGCGGTGACGATGTCCAGCGGTGGAGATGGCGGTGATGATGGTGGAGATGATGATGATGGTGATGGAGATGATGTCCAGCTCGATGGCGGTGACGATGGCGTCGATTTCCCCCTCCGGGAGGGAATTTCCCCGGCGGATTCCTCGCCCGCCGGAGAGCTCTTTTCTCTCCGGTGTTCTCCGCCCCGCGAGGCGGCTGTAACCCTTCGTGAGGATTCCTCTGTGGCTTAGGTCTTCGGGACGAAGGGTTTCGCGAAGAAAAGGAGGCGAAAGAGGCCGAGGGGCCCCACACCACATGGTGGCGCGGCCAGGCCATGGGCCGCGCCACCCTATGGTGTGGGCCCACCTTGGGTCCAGCTGGCTCCCCCTTCTGGCTTCCTCCGTCATCTGGAAAAATAGGATTTTTGGTAAAACTTCCTTCCACAGTTGATCTTTCGAAATATTGCATCCTGACGGTGCTTTTTCCAGCGAGAATCCCGGCTCCGGTGCTCGATCCCCAAATAATCATGAAACATGCAAAATAGATGAAATAACATAAGTATTGTGTCCCAATATGAAATATATCAATGAATAACAGCAAATTATGTTATAAAATAGTGATGCAAATTGGACGTATCATTGTGTTGTGCAGGTTCCACGTTGGCGCCGGAATCCCTGGTGTTGCGCCGCACTACATCCCGCTGCCATCAACCTTCAATGTGCTTCTTGGCTCGTCCTGGTTCGATAAACCTTGGTTTCTTTCTGAGGGAAAACTTGCCGCTGTACGCATCACACCTTCCTCTTGGGGTTCCCAACGGACGCGTGCTGTACCGATTCATCCTTGTGTTTGTTTCAAATAACCTTGCTAGCCTAAACCTTGTATCGAGAGGGAATACTTCTCATGCATCCAAAATCCTTGAGCCAACCACTATGCCATTTGTGTCCACCATACCTACCTACTACATGGTATTTCTCCGCCATTCCAAAGTAAATTTCTTGAGTGCTACCTTTAAAATTTCCATTCTTTACCTTTGCAATATATAGCTCATGTGACAAATAGCTTAAAAAACTATTGTGGTATTGAATATGTACTTATGCACTTTATCTCTTATTAAGTTGCTTGTTGTGCGATAACCATGTTCCTGGGGACGCCATCAACTACCCTTTGTTGAATATCATGTGAGTTGCTATGCATGTCCATCTTGTCTGAAGTAAGGGAGATTTACCACTCATTTAATGGTTAGAGCATGCATATTGTTAGAGAAGAACATTGGGCCGCTAACTAAAGCCATGAATCATGGTGGAAGTTTTAGTTTTGGATATATATCCTCAATCTCAAATGAGAACATTAATTGTTGCTACATGCTTATGCATTAAAGAGGAGTCCATTATCTGTTGTCTATGTTGTCCCGGTATGGATGTCTAAGTTGAGAATAATCAAAAGCGAGAAATCCAAATGCGAGCTTTCTCCTCAGACCTTTGTACAGGCGGCATAGAGGTACCCCTTTGTGACACTTGGTTAAAACATGTGTATTGCGATAATCCCGGTAATCCGAGCTAATTAGGACGGTGCAGGCACTATTAGTATACTATGCATGAGGCTTGCAACTTGTAAGATATAATTTACATAACACATATGCTTTATTACTACCGTTGACAAAATTGTTTCTTGTTTTCAAAACCAAAGCTCTAGCACAAATATAGCAATCAATGCTTCCCTCTGCGAAGGGCCTTTCTTTTACTTTTATGTTGAGTCGAGTTCACCTATTTCTCTCCACCTCAAGAAGCAAACACTTGTGTGAACTGTGCATTGATTCCTACATACTTGCATATTGCACTTGTTATATTACTTTACATTGACAATATCCATGAGATATACATGTTACAAGTTGAAAGCAACCGCTGAAACTTAATCTTCCTTTGTGTTGCTTCAATACCTTTACTTTGATTTTTTGCTTTATGAGTTAACTCTTATGCAAGACTTATTGATGCTTGTCTTGAAAGTACTATTCATGAAAAGTCTTTGCTTTATGATTCATTTGTTTACTCATGTCATTACCATTGTTTTGATCGCTGCATTCATTACATATGCTTACAATAGTATGATCAAGGTTATGATGGCATGTCACTCCGGAAATTATCTTTGTTATCGTTTACTCGCTCGGGGCGAGCAGGAACTAAGCTTGGGGATGCTGATACGTCTCCGACGTATCGATAATTTCTTATGTTCCATGCCACATTATTGATGATATCTACATGTTTTATGCATACTTTATGTCGTATTTATGCATTTTCCGGCACTAACCTATTAACGAGATGCCGAAGAGCCGATTGTCTGTTTTCCGTTGTTTTTGGTTTCAGAAATCCTAGTAAGGAAATATTCTCGGAATTGGACGAAATCAACGCCCAGGGTCCTATTTTGCCACGAAGCTTCCAGAAGTCCGAGGGAGAGTCGAAGTGGGGCCACGAGGTGGCGACACACCAGGGCGGTGCGGCCCAAGCCCTGGCCGCGCCGGCCTGTTGTGTGGGCCCCTCGCGTCGCCTCCTGACCTGCCCTTCCGCCTACATATAGTCTTCGTCGCGAAACCCCCAGTACCGGGAGCCACGATACGGAAAACCTTCCAGAGACGCCGCCGCCAATCCCATCTCGGGGGATTCAGGAGATCGCCTCCGGCACCCTGCCGGGAGAGGGGAATCATCTCCCGGAGGACTCTTCACCGCCATGGTCGCCTCCGGAGTGATGTGTGAGTAGTTCACCCCCGGACTATGGGTCCATAGCGAGTAGCTAGATGGTCGTCTTCTCCTTATGTGCTTCATTGTCGGATCTTGTGAGCTGCCTAACATGATCAAGATCATCTATCCGTAATGCTATATGTTGTGTTTGTCGGGATCCGATGGATAGAGAATACTATGTTATGTTGATTATCAATCTATTACCTATGTGTTGTTTATGATCTTGCATGCTCTCCGTTATTAGTAGAGGCTCGGCCAAGTTTTTACTCTTAACTCCAAGAGGGAGTATTTATGCTCGATAGTGGGTTCATGCCTCCATTAAATCGGGACAGGTGATAGAAAGTTCTAAGGTTGTGGATGTGCTTGTTGCCACTAGGGATAAAACATTGATGCTATGTCCGAGGATGTAGTTATTGATTACATTACGCCCCATACTTGATGCAATTGTCTGTTGTTTGCAACTTAATACCGGACGGGGTTCGGATGATAACCTGAAGGTGGACTTTTTAGGCATAGATGCATGCTGGATAGCGGTCTATGTACTTTGTCGTAATGCCCAATTAAATCTCACAATACTCATTATATCATGTATGTGCATTGTCATGCCCTCTCTATTTGTCAATTGCCCGACTGTAATTTGTTCACCCAACATGCTATTTATCTTATGGGAGAGACACCTCTAGTGAACTGTGGACCCCGGTCCATTCTTTTACATTGAATACAATCTACTCGCAATACTTGTTCTACTGTTTTCTGCAAACAATCATCATCCACACTATACATCTAATCCTTTGTTACACCAAGCCGGTGAGATTGACAACCTCACTGTTTCGTTGGGGCAAAGTACTTTGGTTGTGTTGTGCAGGTTCCACGTTGGCGCCGGAATCACTGGTGTTGCGCCGCACTACATCCCGCCGCCATCAACCTTCAACGTGCTTCTTGGCTCCTCCTGGTTCGATAAACCTTGGTTTCTTTCTGAGGGAAAACTTGCCGTTGTACGCATCACACCTTCCTCTTGGGATTCCCAACGGACGCGTGCTGTACGCGTATCAGTCGCCACCTCGTGGCCCCACTTCGTAAGTCCTCCGGTCTTCTGGAAGCTTCGTGCAAAAATAGGACCCTGGGCGTTGATTTCGTCCAATTCCGAGAATATTTCCTTACTAGGATAATTGAAACCAAAAACAGCAGAAAACAACAACTGGCTCTTCGGCATCTCGTCAATAGGTTAGTGCCGGAAAATGCATAATAATGACATATAATGTGTATAAAACATGTGAGTATCATCATAAAAGTAGCATGGAACATAAGAAATTATAGATACGTTTGGGACGTATCAGCCGGCTAAGGTCGGCCACTTCGACGACAAGCCAGGGCCGGACCACTTCCTCAAAATCATCTTCAAGCCCACCTTCGGCCGGCTCATGATCCCTAAAGCTTTCGTCAAGTGGTTCGGAGAAATCCCTTCCAACATCATCGTCACCACTAACACCGGATGCAACTGGAGGATGACTACGAGGAGAGAAGGGGATGACGCATTCATCGACCAGGGATGGACGGCCTTCACCGTCGCCCATCAGCTCAAGGTAGGCCAGTTCGTCACCTTCAGAAGGGTGTCCTCATTGGAGTACAGTGTGGTCATCTTCGACCACACCTGCACTGAGGTAGTGAGCAGGTGCCCATACCATGGCGATGACACCAGGTGCATCGTCTCCGAGCACCATGTCTGAAGCTAACCTGGTACCATGTCGTGTCTAGTTGTTGGTCGTGTATACTGTGTTGAACTATGATCCTGTCTACCGTGTCTAGAACTATGATCGTGTCTGCAAAATGTTGTGCCGTGAACTTGTGTCTGCAAAAGTTATCTGTCGTCTATAAATGTGTTCTTACTTGTGTTGTTGATCGCTGGTAACCTCACCACTGAAGGGAAGAGGTTACCAGAACCGGATTATGGGTTGCAACGAAACAGCAGGAGCGCCGTTCTGGGCTTCTACAAAGCCTGAAAACCGACTACCAAATGGCCAGAGCCCAAATCTCCTCGGGGCCGAAAAATCTCCGTCCAGACCACCAAACAAAGTCGCTTTTATGACCATGGCCCGTCTTGGACGCGCAGGGGACTCCTTCTCGCTGCACCAGTGATGTAGGAAATCGACCCAGACAACCAAACGTGCCCTACAGCGCTATCATCTCCACCTCCAAGGAGCCATGCTTTAACTTATAAATCGCATGCAGTGCGTGTCATCCAATGATACGTCCAAAACGTATCTACTTTCCCGAACACTTTTGCTATTGTTTTGCCTCTAATTTGTGTATTTTGGATGCAACTAACACGGACTAACGCTGTTTTCAGCAGAACTGTTCTGGTGTCTCGTTTTTGTGCAGAAATCCAACTTTCGGGAAAAACCTCGGGATTTTGACGAAAGGGCCTATTTTCCCGAATAATGACGGAGCCAGAAGGGCAATTGAAGTGGAGGCCCGAGGGCCCCACACTACATGGCGGCGCGGCCCAGGGGGGGCCCGCGCGGCCATGTAGTGTGGCCCCCTCGGTCGGCCTCCGACGCCCCCCTTCGGACTACTTATTCGCCTCGACCTAAAAACGCACGGGGAGAAGTCGAAGTCGCCAGAAACCCTCAAGAACGCCGCCACATCGCGAAACTCCGTCGCGGGAGCCAGAAGTCTCCGGTTCCGGCACTCCGCGGGACGGGGAATTGGAGGAGATCATCACCGCCATCACCGCCAACGCCTCTCCATCAACCAGCAATGTTTCCCCCATCCATGTGTGAGTAATTCCCCCGCTGTAGGCCGAAGGGGATGGTAGGGATTGGATGAGATTGGTCATGTAATAGCATAAGATTGTTAGGGCATAGTGCCTAGTATCCGTAGATGGTACTTTTATGATATTGTTGCAACTTGTTATGCTTAATGCTTGTCACTAGGGCCCGAGTGCCATGATCTCAGATCTGAA
The DNA here is from genome assembly GCF_022539505.1 of Lolium rigidum. Lineage (NCBI taxonomy): Eukaryota > Viridiplantae > Streptophyta > Magnoliopsida > Poales > Poaceae > Lolium > Lolium rigidum. The sequence continues at coordinate 532,956 of NC_061509.1, read as the reverse complement.
CATGTTATTGATTCATGAAGATATTCGTTGTTTATGATCTTACTTGCAAGTTGTATACACATGTCGCTGTCCGGAACCAATGGCCCCGAAGTGACAAGAATCGGGACAACCGGAGGGGATGGCGGTGATGTGAGGATCACATGTGTTCACGGAGTGTTAATGCTTTGCTCCGGTACTCTATTAAAAGGAGTACCTTAATATCCGAGTAGTTTCCCTTGAGGCCCGGCTGCCACCGGCTGGTAGGACAAAAGATGTTGTGCAAGTTTCTCATTGCGAGCACGTACGACTATAATTGGAACACATGCCTATTGATTGATTAGTACTTGGATACCGTTTTATTATTATCTGCAGATGCCCTGCTATGATTGTTACATGAGTTTCTCTCATCCATGCAACGCCCGTTATCCGTCCCCGTGCCTACATTATTTTAATCCTGCTGTTTACTAAAATCATTACTGCTGTCTTTGTTACTCGCTATCTGTTATTTCACTACGCTACTCGCTATAAAACTGTTACTACCGATAAACTCTTGCGAGCAAGTCTGTTTCCAGGTGCAGCTGAATTGACAACTCCGCTGTTAAGGCTTTCAAGTATTCTTTGTCTCCCCTTGTGTCGAATTAATAAATTGGGTAATACTTCCCTCGAAGACTGTTGCGATCCCCTATACTTGTGGGTCATCAAGACTATTTTCTGGCGCTGTTGCCGGGGAGCATAGCTTTATTTGGAAGTTCACTTGGATTAATATTGTTCGCTGCAAATTCTCCATCATGGGTAAAACTCGCGATACTAAGGTCGCCATATTACCATCCACTACAAGAAAAGGTACAACTCTGAGTACCTCTGCTGCTCTTGATTCACCATCTGTGATTGATAAACTTGTTTCACCACCACATGCTTCAAATGCTGGTACTTCGGTGAATTTGAAAACTCTCATAATATTGATAATATTTCTCGCTGTGCTTGATGATAGTGGTTCATTGGGAACTTTTCTAGATGCTACAATTGCTAGGTCTAGACAAATTGAAAATACTGAAACTCCTGATGTTACTACACCTGTTAATTCACCCGAACTTGAATACTCTAGTGATGATCTTGATGAAGATTATGTGGAACTTGATGATGATTTTATTGAAAAATGCAATGCTACTACTGATGCAAGAAAAATTAAAAAGTTGCTTGCGGAACATACCGTTAGATATAAAGCTGTCTCCTGATCCTAAATTTGCCACATCTCCTATAAACATTAAGGATAAAGATTATGATTTTTCTCTTGATATATCTCATATAGCTATTGTTGAGAAAACACCCTTTTGTGGTACTGAAAAAGAAAGCGCTGTTGAACACATGACTGAGTTATCTACTTTGAGTAGTGATGGCGTGTATTTCACACGTTCGTTGGGCAACCCCAAGAGGAAGGTATGATGCGCACAGCAGCAAGTTTTCCCTCAGAAAGAAACCAAGGTTTATCGAACCAGGAGGAGCCAAGAGGCACGTTGAAGGTTGATGGCGGCGGGATGTAGTGCGGCGCAACACCAGAGATTCCGGCGCCAACGTGGAACCTGCACAACACAACCAAAGTACTTTGCCCCAACGAAACAGTGAGGTTGTCAATCTCACCGGCTTGTCTGTAACAAAGGATTAACCGTATTGTGTGGAAGATGATTGTTTGCAGAGAAAATAGTAAAAACAAGTATTGCGAGCAGATTTGTATTTCAGTATTAAAGAATGGACCGGGGTCCACAGTTCACTAGAGGTGTCTCTCCCATAAGATAAAAGCATGTTGGGTGAACAAATTACGAGTCGGGCAATTGACAAATAGAGAGGGCATAACAATGCACATACATGACATGATAAGTATAGTGAGATTTAATTGGGCATTACGACAAAGTACATAGACCGCCATCCAACCGCATCTATGCCTAAAAAGTCCACCTTCGAGGTTATCATCCGAACCCCTCCAGGTATTAAGTTGCAAAGCAACAGAACAATTGCATTAAGTATGGTGCGTAATGTAATCAATAGCTACATCCTCGAACATAGCATCAATGTTTTATCCCTAGTGGCAACGAGCACAACACAACCTTAGAACTTTCTCATCATCGTCCCAGGTGTCAATGCAGGCATGAACCCACTATCGAGCATAAGTACTCCCTCTTGGAGTTAAAAGTAAAAACTTGGCCAGAGCCTCTACTAGAAACGGAGAGCATGCAAGATCATAAACAACACATGTATAATAACTTGATAATTAACATGACATAGTATTCTCTATCCATCGGATCCCGACAAACACAACATATAGAATTACGGATAGATGATCTTGATCATGTTAGGCAGCTCACAAGATCCGACAATGATAGCACAATGGGGAGAAGACAACCATCTAGCTACCGCTATGGACCCATAGTCCAGGGGTAGACTACTCACTCATCACTCCGGAGGCGACCATGGCGGCGTAGAGTCCTCCGGGAGATGATTCCCCTCTCCGGCAGGGTGCCGGAGGCGATCTCCTGGATCCCCCGAGATGGGATCGGCGGCGACGGCGTCTCAGTAAGGTTTTCCGTATCGTGGCTCTCGGTACCGGGGGTTTCGTCACGGAGGCTATTTGTAGGCGGAAGGGTAGGTCAAGAGGCGGCACGGGGGCCCCACACCACGGGGCCGCGCGGCCAAGGGGGGCCGCGCCGCCTTATGGTGTGGCCCCTCCGTGGCCCCTCTTCGTCTCTCCTTCGGACTTCTGGAAGCTTCGTGAGAAAATAGGCCCCCGGGCTTTGATTTCGTCCAATTCCGAGAATATTTCGTTACTAGGATTTCTGAAACCAAAAACAGCAGAAAACAGCAACTGGCACTTCGGCATCTTGTTAATAGGTTAGTTCCGGAAAATGCACGAATATGACATAAAGTGTGCATAAAACATGTAGGTATCATCAATAATATGGCATAGAACATAAGAAATTATCGATACGTCGGAGACGTATCAAGCATCCCCAAGCTTAGTTCTCGCTCGTCCCGAGCGAGGTAAAACGATAACAAAGATAATTTCTGAAGTGATATGCCATCATAACCTTGATCATACTATTTGTAAACATATGTAGTGGATGCAGCGATCAAAACAATGGTGATGACATGAGTAAACAGGTGAATCATAAAGCAAAGACTTTTCATGAATAGCACTTCAAGACAAGTATTAATAAGTCTTGCATAAGAGTTAACTCATAAAGCAATAAATCAAAGTAAAGGTATTGAAGCAACACAAAGGAAGATTAAGTTTCAGCGGTTGCTTTCAACTTGTAACATGTATATCTCATGGATAATTGTCAATATAGGGTAATATAACAAGTACAATATGCAAATATGTAAGAATCAATGCACAGTTCACACAAGTGTTTGCTTCTTGAGGTGGAGAGAGATAGGTGAACTGACTCAACATAAAAGTAAAAGAATGGTCCTTCAAAGAGGAAAGCATCGATTGCTATATTTGTGCTAGAGCTTTGATTTTGAAAACATATAGAGAGCATAAAAAATAAAGTTTTGAGAGGTGTATGTTGTTGTCAACGAATGGTAGCGGGTACTCTAACCCCCTTGCCAGACAAACCTTCAAAGAGCGGCTCCCATTTTATTTTATTTTTGGGTGGCACTCCTTCCAACCTTTCTTTCACAAACCATGGCTAACCGAATCCTCGGGTGCCCGCCAACAATCTCATACCATGAAGGAGTGCCTTTTTATTTTAGTTTTATTATGATGACACTCCTCCCAACCTTTGCTTACACAAGCCATGGCTAACCGAATCCTTCGGGTGCCGTCCAACAATCACATACCATGGAGGAGTGTCTATTTTTGTTAATTAATTTGGGACTGGGAATCCCATTGCCAGCTCTTTTTGCAAAATTATTGGATAAGCGGATGAAGCCACTAGTCCATTGGTGAAAGTTGCCCAACAAGATTGAAAGATAAACACCACATACTTCCTCATGAGCTATAAAACATTGACACAAATCAGAGGTGATAAATTTTGAATTGTTTAAAGGTAGCACTCAAGCAATTTACTTTGGAATGGCGGAGAAATACCATGTAGTAGGTAGGTATGGTGGACACAAATGGCATAGTGGTTGGCTCAAGTATTTGGATGCATGAGAAGTATTCCCTCTCGATACAAGGTTTAGGCTAGCAAGGTTGTTTGAAACAAACACAAGTATAAACTAATACAGCAAAACTCACATAAAAGACATATTACAAGCATTATAAAACTATACATTGTCTTCCTTGTTGTTCAAACACCTTACTAGAAATTATCTAGACCTTAGAGAGACCAATTATGCAAACCAAATTTTAGCATGCTCTATGTATTCTTCACTAATAGGTGCAAAGTATATGATGCAAGAGCTTAAACATGAGCACAACAATTGCCAAGTATCACATTACCCAAGACATTATAGCAATTACTACATGTATCATTTTCCAATTCCAACCATATAACAATTTAACGAAGAGGAAACTTTGCCATGAATACTATGAGTAGAACCTAAGGACATATTTGTCCATATGCAACAGCGGAGCGTGTCTCTCTCCCATAAAGTGAATGCTAGGATCCATTTTATTCAAACAAAACAAAAACAAAAACAAACCGACGCTCCAAGCAAAGTACATAAGATGTGGCCGAATAAAAATATAGTTTCGGGGGAGGAACCTCGATAATGTTGTCGATGAAGAAGGGGATGCCTTGGGCATCCCCAAGCTTAGACGCTTGAGTCTTCTTAATATATGCAGGGGTGAACCACCGGGGCATCCCCAAGCTTAGAGCTTTCACTCTCCTTGATCATATTGCATCATACTCCTCTCTTGATCCTTGAAAACTTCCTCCACACCAAACTCGAAACAACTCATTAGAGGGTTAGTGCATAATAAAAATTCACATGTTCAGAGGTGACACAATCATTCTTAACACTTCTGGACATTGCATAAAGCTACTGGACATTAATGGATCAAAGAAATTCATCCAACATAGCAAAAGAGGCAATGCGAAATAAAAGACAGAATCTGTCAAAACAGAACAGTCCGTAAAGATGGATTTTATTAGGCCACCAGACTTGCTCAAACGAAAATTCTCAAATTGAATGAAAGTTGCGTACATATCTGTGGATCACTCACGTAAATTGGCATAATTTTCTGAGTTACCTACAGAGCATTAGACCCAGATTCGTGACAGCAAAGAAATCTGTTTCTGCGCAGTAATCCAAATCTAGTACTTACTTTTCTATCAAAGACTTTACTTGGCACAACAAAACATAAAACTAAGATAAGGAGAGGTTGCTACAGTAGTAAACAACTTCCAAGACACAAATATAAAACAAAGTATGTAGCAAAATAACACATGGGTTATCTCCCAAGAAGTTCTTTCTTTATAGCCGTTAAGATGGGCTCAGCAGTTTTAATGATGCACTCGCAAAAGATAGTATGTGAAGCAAAAGAGAGCATCAAGAGGCAAATTCAAAACATATTTAAGTCTAACATGCTTCCTATGCATAGGAATCTTGTAAATAAACAAGTTCATGAAGAGCAAAGTAACAAGCATAGGAAGATAAAACAAGTATAGCTTCAAAAATTTCAGCACATAGAGAGGTGTTTCAGTAACATGAAAATTTCTACAACCATATTTTCCTCTCTCATAATAACTTTCAGTAGCAATATGAGCAAACTCAACAATATAACTATCACATAAAGCATTCTTATCATGAGTCTCATGCATAAAATTATTACTCTCCACATAAGCATAATCAATTTTATTAGTTGTAGTGGGAGCAAATTCAACAAAGTGGCTATCATCATATATAGGAGGCATATTGTAATCATAAAAGAAAATTTTCTCCTCAATGCTTGGGGGACTAAAAAGATCATGCTCATCGGAGCCAGCTTCCCCAAGCTTAGAATTTTCCATAGCATTAGCAACAATGGTGTTCAAAGCATCCATAGTAATAACATTCTCATTAGCATGCATATAAAGTTCCATGGGTTTTTTAATTCTCTCTTCAAACACATCATGTCCTAATTCAAGATAAAGTTCATAAAGATCTCTCATATTTTTGTTTTTTTCCATTATGCTTAACTAGTGAAATAAAAACATGCATGATATTAAGTAAAGTAAAACAAGTAACTAATTTTTTTGTGTTTTTGATATAGCAAACAAGATAGCAAATAAAGTAAAGCTAGCAACTAATTTTTTTGTGTTTTGATATAATGCAGCAAACAAAGTAGTAAATAAAATAAAGCAAGACAAAAACAAAGTAAAGAGATTGAGAAGTGGAGACTCCCCTTGCAGCGTGTCTTGATCTCCCCGGCAACGGCGCCGTAAAAAGAGCTTGATGGCGTGTATTTCACACGTTCGTTGGGCAACCCCAAGAGGAAGGTATGATGCGCACAGCAGCAAGTTTTCCCTCGAAAAGAAACCAAGGTTTATCGAACCAGGAGGAGCCAAGAAGCACGTTGAAGGTTGATGGCGGCGGGATGTAGTGCGGCGCAACACCGGAGATTCCGGCGCCAACGTGGAACCTGCACAACACAACCAAAGTACTTTGCCCCAACGAAACAGAGTGAGGTTGTCAATCTCACCGGCTTGCTGTAACAAAGGATTAACCGTATTGTGTGGAAGATGATTGTTTGCGAGAGAAAATAGTAAAAACAAGTATTGCAGCAGATTTGTATTTCAGTATTAAAGAATGGACCGGGGTCCACAGTTCACTAGAGGTGTCTCTCCCATAAGATAAAAGCATGTTGGGTGAACAAATTACAGTCGGGCAATTGACAAATAGAGAGGGCATAACAATGCACATACATGATCATGATAAGTATAGTGAGATTTAATTTGGCATTACGACAAAGTACATAGACCGCCATCCAACTGCATCTATGCCTAAAAAGTCCACCTTCAGGTTATCATCCGAACCCCTCCAGTATTAAGTTGCTAAGCAACAGACAATTGCATTAAGTATGGTGCGTAATGTAATCAATAACTACATCCTCGAACATAGCATCAATGTTTTATCCCTAGTGGCAACGAGCACAACACAACCTTAGAACTTTCGTCATCGTCCCGGTGTCAATGCGGGCATGAACCCACTATCGAGCATAAGTACTCCCTCTTGGAGTTAAAAGTAAAAACTTGGCCGGAGCCTCTACTAGAAACGGAGAGCATGCAAGATCATAAACAACACATGTATAATAACTTGATAATTAACATGACATAGTATTCTCTATCCATCGGATCCCGACAAACACAACATATAGAATTACGTATAGATGATCTTGATCATGTTAGGCAGCTCACAAGATCCGACAATGATATCACAATGGGGAGAAGACAACCATCTAGCTACTGCTATGGACCCATAGTCCAGGGGTAGACTACTCACTCATCACTCCGGAGGCGACCATGGCGGCGTAGAGTCCTCCGGGAGATGATTCCCCTCTCCGGCAGGGTGCCGGAGGCGATCTCCCGGATCCCCGAGATGGGATCGGCGGCGACGGCGTCTCGGTAAGGTTTTCCGTATCGTGGCTCTCGGTACCGGGGGTTTCGTCACGGAGGCTATTTGTAGGCGGAAGGGTAGGTCAAGAGGCGGCACGGGGGCCCCACACCACGAGGCCGCGCGGCCAAGGGGGCCGCGCCGGCCTATGGTGTGGCCCCTCCGTGGCCCCTCTTCGTCTCTCCTTCGGACTTCCGGAAGCTTCGTGAGAAAATAGGCCCTCGGGCTTTGATTTCGTCCAATTCCGAGAATATTTCGTTACTAGGATTTCTGAAACCAAAAACAGCGAAAACAACGAACCGGCACTTCGGCATCTTGTTAATAGGTTAGTTCCAGAAAATGCACGAATATGACATAAAGTGTGCATAAAACATGTAGGTATCATCAATAATATGGCATAGAACATAAGAAATTATCGATACGTCGGAGACGTATCAAGTAGCTTGTTTTCTGATGATGTTAAGAAGCGTACTTACTTTGTTGCTAAAATCTTTCCATTCTCATTAAAGGATGACGCTAAAAC
>NC_061509.1:493916-524821 GCF_022539505.1 Lolium rigidum | reverse complement strand
TATGGACCTTAGTAGAGAAGCCAAAGGGGTGCCGCAATGTTATAGGCACTAAATGGATATTCAAGAACAAGCAAGATGAGTTTGGAAATGTTGTGAGGAATAAGGCAAGATTGGTGGCTCAAGGGTTCTCTCAAGTTGAGGGTATTGACTTTGGAGAAACCTATGCTCCCGTGGCTCGCCTTGAGTCCATCCGTATCCTTCTTGCTTATGCATCGCATCATAACTTTAAGTTACAACAAATGGATGTGAAAAGTGCTTTTCTTAATGGTCCTTTGCATGAAGAGGTTTATGTTAAGCAACCCCCGGGGTTCGAGGATCTCAACTTTCCTAACCATGTCTACAAGCTTGATAAAGCTCTTTATGGTCTCAAACAAGCTCCTAGAGCTTGGTATGAGCACCTTAAAGAATTATTGGTAGACCGTGGATTTGATGTTGGGCTAATCGATCCCACTCTTTTTACTAAGAGGGTCAATGGGGAGCTTTTCGTTTGCCAATTATATGTTGATGATATTATCTTTGGCTCAACTAACAAAGCTTTCAATGATGAATTCTCAAAGCTTATGACCGATAGTTTTGAGATGTCTATGATGGGAGAGATGAAGTTCTTCCTTGGTTTTGAGATCAAGCAATTGAGGGAAGGAACCTTCATCAACCAAGAAAAATATCTCCAAGACATGCTCAAGAGGTTCAAGATGACCGAGTTGAAGGGTGTGGCCACTCCTATGGTTACCAAATGTCATCTTGCACTAGATCCCAATGGTAAAGAGGTGGATCAAAAGGTATATCGCTCCATGATTGGATCCTTGCTTTACCTTTGTGCATCTAGACCGGACATAGTGTTGAGTGTTGGTGTGTGTGTGCAAGGTATCAAGCTTCTCCTAAGGAGAGCCACATGATGGCTCTCAAAAGAATCTTTCGGTATTTGGTTGATACCCCAAGATATGGTATTTGGTACCCCAAAGGCTCAAGTTTTATTCTCAATCGTTATACCGATGCGGATTGGGCGGGTGACAAGGATGATAGGAAATCAACTTCCGGGGATTGCCAATTCCTTGGTAGGTCCTTGGTGTGTTGGTCTTCTAAGAAGCAAAATTGTATATCTCTCTCCACCGCTGAAGCCGAATATGTTGCCGCCGCAGTGGATGCACTCAATTGTTATGGATGAGGCAAACTTTAAAGGAATACGGTGTCATTTGTGACAAAGTGCATCTATTATGTGACAATGAAAGTGCCATCAAGATTGCCTATAATCCAGTGCAACATTCAAGAACGAAGCATATTGAGATCCGGAATCATTTCATTAGGGATCATGTTGCCCGTGGTGATATTGAGCTTATCTATGTTCCTACCAAAGATCAACTTGCCGATATATTCACGAAGCCTCTTGATGAAGCAAGGTTCTCTTATTTGAGGAATGAGCTAAATATCATTGATTCAAGGAGTATAGCTTGACCATCTTGCAAACACACCTTTGTCTCAAAACTTTATTTGGTTTAGATGTGGGCATGGAAATAGGGGCAGTGCGGTTTAAATTATTGAGCTATCCCTCCCCCCATAATGCCAACATTAAAGATTTCATTCTCGTTATATCATATGTTGATATGTTGGCTTCAATGATGAGTATTGGTTTGGACCCAAGATATATCTTCGCGGTGCCATACCATAACACTCATATATGGTGGCCTAGGCCACCACACTCTTCTTTGTGAAGAGTTGGAGTTATTTGGATCTTCATTGATTTTTATTGTCATCTCCTTGTTTATGGGAAATCACTCACTTTTGGCCTTCATTTGCATTATTTGCAAAAATGAGTGATCATGTACCATCTCACAGTTTGGCACATCTGTCCTAAGCCTATCTCATCTAAGCCATATCCTCTTCCCTCTCCGAGTGCACCGCTTTCCTGTCAAAACCTGTTCCTGGCACAGTTTTTTCTGTTTCACCGGAAGTTCCGGCCGTTTCGACCGGTACTTCCGGCTGGAATCTATCTGCCAGTTCCTGCCGCTGTACCTGATCAGTGGGTGTGGTTTCTGAGGGACCGGAAGTTCCGGCTCCAACGAGCGGAACTTCCGCCCTTATGATCCCACTACTTATCTAGTCGGGAACGGGGAGGCAGTTCCTGCCCCCTCACTTTCCCCCATCCAAGATCTGTTGTAGACTTCTCTCTCCCTGTGGCGGCTGCACCTCCCTGCGGCCGGATCTCCCTCCTCCGGCGACCTCCACCGGATCGGCTCCGTGGATTGGCATCCCCTCCCTCTTCTCCTCCATGGCTCCCCCCGGTTTGTGCCCTCTCCCTCTCTATGTGTGGGTAGACCTCACTAGATGAACTATAGGGCATACTCTAGGAAAAGCTATGGTAGAACATCTCTAGATGCCTTTCGTTTACTAAATCTTGCATAGGATGTTGTGGTAATGCGGTTCACCAAGCCATTTCCGCAGATCTGGTGAGAAACTGCTGCTGTTTTCGAACAGCCGGATGTTCCGGCTCTGCACGCCGGAACTTCCGCCCTGGGCGGAACTTCCGCCGGTTCTCACCGGAACTTCCAGCCTGGCAATTTTTTCTGCTGTTACTCAATATCCCGTGCTGGCTCTGGTTTTGGCCTCCTTGCTAGTGTGCACTCATTTATCATTCCTATCCTATTGATTCCATCCCAGGTGGTTCCAAGAAGAGAGGCAAGGGTCATGTGGATGAGATTGAGGAAGAACTTGAGCAAACTAGACCATCCAAACTCACCGCTCGTCAGCAATCTGCTCAAAGGCAAAAGGCACCCGCTGTTCGAGGCAAGCATATCCATGTATCCGTGAAGAACATGCAGTATCTTGAGTACAAGGAGCTCCGTGACATGAACCCTTACCTCACCCCTCGGAACAATAGGGTTGGGGATAAGCGGTTCCACAACAAGACTCAAGAAGAGATTTTCTATGAGGTGTATGTGCCATTCAAGAAGGGGGTAGCCCCTCAACATGCTATTGACACCGGCAAGATGGCCGCTTCTAGGTACTTTGCTGAAGCCTATGCTATGTGTGGTGAGTTTGGGCTCTATCCCATTATGGAGCTCAACAAGGATTATGATATCGGGTTGATTCAACAATTCTATGCCACCGTCCACTTTGAATCAGATGAAGCTAGAACTTTCCGGTGGATGTCTCATGAAAGGCTCCTTGAGTCTAACTTGGCAAAGTTTGGACGTGCCCTTGGATATCCTCGCTACCCGGGCGTAGATGCAAATGGTTGGAGGTGCCATGATAGTTCATTTGCTCAAACAAGGGAAGTCTTGGAGCACCTCTACATCAAAGGTTGGGGTATTCCGGGCAAGAGTGCGGATCTTCTCCCCACTTGGGACATTATGCTTAGAGTCTACCGGGAAACCATTGGACCAAAGGGTGGCAACCTTGATGAGTTACATTTATATGAAGTGGATCTTATGGCAAACTCCTTTGCTAAGAAGGGCACCGGTGAGAAGCTTGATGTGATGGACTACATCTACCATGAGATATGGTCATGTGTGATGGAGAAGAAGCTTCCCTCGTTTGCTCCGTACATTATGAAGCTCATTGAGGACACTTGGGTTGATACTTGTGAGAGTACCCTCCTTCACTCTATTCCTCTCAACATCACATCCCATGAAGTGAAGGTTCTGAGGACCAAGCACCACAACTCGCCCATTGAAGATGTTCCTCCCATGGTTGAGAAGCCACCTAGCTGGGCGTCTTTGCTTGCTCGCCGCATGACACAGATTTTTTGCCTCACCTCTGCAGTCAATCACCGTCAGTATCAGCAGCATGCAGAAGCCAAGAAGTCTCGGGTTCGTCAGAAGAGCATCATGAGGGCTCTTGATGTGGGAGTGTCTCCTCCTGGATCCGAGGAGAACATCACTCCGGAGGCTGAGTGGGTTTCTCAGCATGGTGTGCCTCTTCCTCCAGATGGTCTCGAGATCGAGTCTCCTCCTCACACTCCATCCTACCCCGGCACTCCATCGGATCTCCCTCCCGGCTGGGCTAACGCCGACCCTTGGGGCGTGTAGTTTCTCCTTTCCCTTTTTGGTGCCTTGGTGCCAAAGGGGGAGAGTGAGAACCTTATTAGGTTGCTCTCCGTTGGGTATTTGCATGGGGGAGAGTCACAATCTTGTGGCTTTGATTTTTATCGCTTGTGATTCTATTTATCCTTGTGGTGTCGAACTATGTTCTTAGTTTATTTCGCTTGTAAACTCTATCTATGTGCTTGGAACCTTATCTATGTGTATGGTAAACTCCGTATGTGAGTCTTCCATGGTTATCCATGGGTGCATGATCTTTTTTATCAATTTACTTATCACTATGTTGTATTGCTAACCAATGGAAGACGGATGCAAGATATGGGGGGAGCTTCTTATGCACCAATGCTCATATATAGGGGGAGCTCCTCTATATCTCTCACATTCTTGTTGTTTACATGTTTCATTCCTTGCAAATACTTGTGTTGTCATCAAACACCAAAAAGGGGGAGATTGAAAGAACATTTCCCGCCCTTTTGGGTTTTGAGTGTTTGATGTCAACACTAGGTATATATTTATGTGTGTTGATGTAGACAGGTACAAGTTTTTGAGAAATATATTTGATCGATGAAATGGTATGGCTGTTCTGAAGTCCTGAAGGCCTTTTTGTTTCTGGCGGAAGTTCCGGCCCCTGCAGGCGGAAGTTCCGCCCTGTTGCTTCCTACAGAGGCCCTTCAGCGCAGTTCTGTTTGCAGTTTTTGTTCCCTGACCGGAAGTTCCGGTGAAGTTGGCCGGAAGTTCCAGTCAGTGGAACTTCCGCCCAACTTCCGGGCAAGTTCCGAAAATGTCGAATTGTGGCTCAGACATGTCAAGTATGGTTTTCTCGGAATTCCGGAACTTGGCCGGAACTTCCGGTCACCGGAAGTTCCGCCCTAGTTCCGCCCCAATCTTTGTTGACCAGGTCATCTGACGAAGAATCTTCCTGGCGGAAGTTCTGGCCCTCCTGGCCGGTACTTCCGGTGCCAGCCGGAACTTCCGGTGTTAGTGGATTTCGCCCCAACGGTCAGATATGAGAGCTCCAATCATACAAATAACTCTCTTCTCCAAAGGGACAAGTTGCTCAATCATTGCAAGAAAAATCTGCCAAGCTTCACCACCATTAGAGCCACCTCAAGAACACAAGATTTGCAAGATCTCCTTTCTCCCCCAACCAAAGCTCTTGATCTTTGGAGATTCGAAGGAGAAGACACCGATCTACATCCTCACCGAAGCGTTTTTCATTTCCCCCTCATTTGTTTGAGGGATCTCATGCTAGTGTTCCTATTTGGTTCCCTAGTTGATTTGTGTTGATGTGTTGTTGTTGATTGTTGTATTGTTACAGATTTGGGAGCCTCCAATTCAGTTGTGGATGTGTGCCCCAAGAACCTTGTAAAGGCCCGGTTTCCGCCTCGAGGAAATCCCTTAGTGGAAGTGGGCTAGGCCTTCGTGGCGTTGCTCACCGGAGATCCGAGTGAAGCCTTCGTGGCTGTTGGTTTGGCTTTCGTAGCAACCACACTCCTCCAAACGTAGACGTACCTTCTTGCAAAGGAAGGGAACTACGGGAATCATCTCCGTGTCATCGTGTGCTCCACTCTCGGTTACCTCTATCCTATTCTATCTCTTATATTGCGTAGCTATATCTTGCTTAGTTGCTTATCTTGTCATATAGGTAAATTCACTTAGTTGCATATCTAGAGAATTTACCTTTGTGTCAAGCCTAACTTGAAAAAGAACTAAAAATTGGTTAGCACCTATTCACCCCCCCTCTAGGTGCGGCATACGATCCTTTCACCGGCCCAATTGATCGGATAGGTCCTGGGCGGCGAGGCCGGTTGGCGCACCCAGCAGATGTGTGGCCACCAAAGATGCGACATATGCGGTCAAGGGGCCGGAGATTCTACCCCGACTCCAATCCTGTACTCCGGCGCGGCGAGGCCCGAACAGACGTCGGGTACTATGGCGGTGTGGAGGGGTGAGGGTGGGGTGGCACCGTCGCTCGAGGGCTACAAAGAAGGAGAGGAGGAAGCAAATCCGCAGAGTTGATTTTGTTGTCCCTGACGTGCATCGCCGGGTTGGAATACAAGGTCACTCGGCGCGATCGCACAGCGTCCGCGCAGATGCAAACGCGGCGCATATATGGGCCTCATTTGCGTCTTGGCGGACATGCCGGTCACTATGTGCCGCACCGCTGGGTCTGGGTGCAGACGTATATTTTGGCCGCGCTGTCCGAAACGGTGGCTCCGTGTCCCTTTGCATCGGGCCGTTGGATGGCATCTCAAGCGGTGCAAAAAAAAATTAAAATAATTTCGTCCTATGGATGTCGACGAGGTTGACAAAGACTGGAGGCGCCCAAGGCCACTGCCAGTATAGAGTCGGTTGTGATGCTAACGGTGTTGGCGCCTGAGGAGGTGGATGTCAACACCCGGATTTTTAAGTCCAGATGCCTATTATGCCATTCATCGCAATCCCAGGAATATTGTTTTTGCGAGACATAATAGATTGATATCACAGAACATCATTCATTACAACATCATAATAGTCTTACAAATAAAGGATCACATGATCCAGTCTCATTACAATAATAGTTGATCTATTGATCAAGTACAAAACACATAGCGGAAGCGAAGTAGCGTAGTAGCAGTCCATCTGTTCCACAGGCAACTGTTGACGTCAGGAGTAGTCCTAGTTGTCGTAGACGTCCTGCTGTCCATCTTCCTCATACTGCTGCTCTCCTTCATATTATGGCCATTTGAATAGCCAGGGACACAGCCATGAGTACTTTAAAGTACTCGCAAACTAATACTAATGTAAGCACTACCAACTATAGTAAGGGGGTGCTAAGCTCTAAGTTTATTTGCATAAAGCCAATTTTAGTTCATAAGCATTTGGTAAAAGACTCATCATTTGCTAACTAACTCAAGTGGGAATATTAGTGTCATTCCCACAACTCAGGTGTGATTCAAGTCAAGTCACCCTTCACCATTCACTCCACCAACATTTTCAAGAATCTGACACCGGAAACTGTATGGCCTTTCCAACCGTCTGTAATCGTGGACACGACTATTCGAATAGGTTTACACTCTGCAGAGGTTGCACACTTGTGCCACAACATTTGATTACATCCGTCGGGGATAACCCCGAATCATCGTAACTCAGTACGCGGATCATCAACCATAACCTTTCACTTATACATCCTAGTATAGGCACCTCTCCCCATGAGCTTGGCCTCCCAGTGAAGACAGACAGTCAGCCTGGGAACTGCACAGGGCTTGGGCCGGACATTCACCTAATTTCACGTCATTTCACATCATTTCTTTTGTTGTAGAGGCAGCTTTCGGCATAACCCCGATGACGCTTGTTTCGAGGGAACCCATACTAAGACACATAAACTTCCAGTTAAGCCCTACCCATAATCAGGTATTGTGGGGGTACTTGTAAATTGGAAAGTTATCGCATCCAAACCAATATCAGTTTTAGTAAAAAATCACCATCTTCTCCAAGTCATATTCACCTTCAAAAATCATTCAAGTCACTTCACTTCACCAAGTTCCCATCTAGAGTAGTCAATTTTATTTGTTAGCACTAGCAACTAATCATGAGGGGTGCTAACTTAGCTTTGCTTGTTCTAGGCTAAGTTTGGTACTCTTGTGCTACTCTAGACCAAGTGAATCATGAATCAAAAAGTAACTTTGATAAATAAAATTTAATAAAACTTGTAAAGTAAAAACTTGGGATAGGACCATTAAGCATAAAGTAAAAATAGGGTGATGCATGGCTCTTGTAGAGCTTTGCACTTTGCAAGTTTATTAGCTTGCCTTGGTTGGTGTACTGATCAAAGTGGTCTTCCTCTCCTTGGAAGTAGACCTCCTCCTCCTCTTGATATTCTCCGGTACTAGCGTCTAAAAACGAATACGATAATACAATCACCACACCAATCTTAAACACTAGACTAGGCACACACATGAGTCACACAACTTAGGCTAGCATCACACATTACTATTAAGTTGGTGGACTTGTTTTCTTATTTAAGAAAAATAATTTCCGCTCATACTAATTAAGGTGTTTCTTTTCTTTCTTTAGAGAAATAAATTCCTCTCATTATCTTATTAAGATTTAATTTCTTCCATGAATCACATATGACCTAGGTTGACCAAAGTCAACCTCTTCATACTCATCATTTAAGAAAATGATTTAAATGAGGTGAAGCACCTCATGCAATTTAATCCTAACATAGTAATGATTTAATATCATCAAACCATTTCACATGAGAACCTATAGACCAGGGTCTCTATCTCGTTTTGAAATGTTTGTGACAAGATTTAAATGAGAGAAAATCTTCCATATGATTTATAAATAGCTAGTTTTGGATAATATCATTGACTAGAAATAGCCATATAGTCCTCTAATTAAACTAGGCCATGATCACTCAAAGCAACCATGCCATATTGTTGCAGAAACAATTAATGCAAGTGAAAGTGAGCTATGAGAGTTGAAATCAACTTAATAGCATTTTGGTTGATTTTTAATAATTGTTTGAAGTCACAAAAGGCCCTGCCTTGGTTATTTTGCTATTTTAATTCTACAACATATATAGGGTTCAAACCAGTGGGGTTGGATGGATCTTTTCATGCTCTTTCCAAATATATAAAGTTTGTCACAATTGGTTCAGTGGTTTTGAAAATATTCAATTTCTAACTCAACATCAGTATTGAATGTGACTGAAATGGTTTTATTCAAATTCAAAGTACTGGGCTTCGGCGGGAAACGAGATTGGGCCAGGGAGAGGGGAAAAGGTTGGGCCGGCCTAGCTAACGTGTCTCGCACGCAGCGGGCCAACTGACAGCAGGGCCCACCTGTCAGCGAGTGCTAAATAGCGAAGCGGTATGCGAGCGTGTGGTGCGTTGGATTAAAAGGGAATCGGGTGGTGCATGATCGTCACCTTCCGCGACGGCGAGCAAACCCTGGCGCGGCAGAGGGGGTCGACGGCGGCTGGTCGGAGGCTCGGCGAGGGTTGGCGATGCGGGCAAACGACGTTGGAGACGACGGCGAGTCGATGGAGGGTCGAGGGAGCGGCTGAGGTGACCTGGAGCTTCTCCTCCGTCGAGCTACTGCGGCGGCGGTCTTCGGTGAAATTGGAGCAACTCCGGTGACAATGTGGAGGGGAAGAGGGTCGAGGAGAGTCAGAAGAGGTAGGGGAGCGAGGTGGTGTGGAGTTTGAGGGCTGGGGTGGCCTCTATTTATAGGGTCGAGGCGAGGCCGTGGGGTGCGGGCAGGTCGACCATGGACGCGACGCTATGGTGGTGGAAAGGACAAGGTGAGGTCAGGGAGGTGTTGGCGACGTCGAGGTGGTCACGACGCGCGTCATGGCGCTGCCAGAGGAGGGACGGGAGCTCCGTCATCGTCCTCGCGTCCTTGCAGTACGGTGGCGGACAGTCGTCGTCGGTGTCGTCGTGCACAGGGCTCGGGCGAGCCAATGGCGGTGTCTGGGCGGCTGCTGGTGTCGAGGGGAGCAGGTGGGTGAAGAAAAGGAGGCGAGAGGAGGACGGAGTGACGAGGGCGAGGGGAGGTACTGGCGCGTCCAGGACCATGCCGATGCGCGCGCTGGCGAGGCCGAGGACGGTGACCACGTCGCGTTCCTGGCGTTCTCGTCCTCTCCTGGGCCAGGGATCATGTCTAGCAGGTACGGGGTGATGAGGCCAACCTTGTTGACAAGGTCAGAGAGGGGCAAGTGGTGGCATGGTGGTGACTAGGGTGGCCGGTATGGCATGTTCTAGGATTCTTTGTGCATCTCCTTGGGTTGCTGAGGGCAGGGCATGCTGGTGTGGGGTGAGGCTGGAGGGTTTGACAAGGTTAGCAAGGTTGGGGAGGGGAAAAGGGTGCACAAATTATCAATGCCAAGTATATGTGTCATATACCATGACATGGTGTGTCCTTGTGCTAGGTTAGCATGGCTAGGTTAGGTGAGGTCATTGGTGAGTACAAAGCACTATTGGTGAGCCAAAGAGAGAGGGGGTGAGAGGTGGTACATAGTTGGTGAGGTGGTTGTACCCTAATTTTTACTCTATGTGTTCCACATATAATACAAGCAAAGGTCTCATATGTGTGGGATTTTGACCAAATTTCTGCATAGAGATGGTCTAAATAAGTGGTCTTGGTTTGAGGTTTGGAGTTGGTTTGTAAAATTTCTAAATTTGGAGGGAATCTAGAATTGGTTTCAAAGTTGCAACTTGGCTTGACTATTTTAGGCAATGGTCAACGATCTGGTCAAAGTGGTCAACACCAAAGTTGTTCACCTTGATGAGGTCTTGGATGAGGTGCAAAGAGTTGGCAGGGTTTGGTTTGAAAATTTCTTAATAGAAGGGCCCAAAGTGGGTAAGATATTAAAAAGGTCAAAAGTGACCATTATCACATGCCACATGCAATTTTCATTTCTTTGATTTTTGATTTGATTTCTCTTGACCCAATTGATGTTGTTGAGTGTTGAAATGGTATAGAGGAGTGATCCAACCATTCACCACAAGTCTTAGGGTCAAGATCCTCAAATTCACAAATTGATATTTACTCTCATATGCCTCTATGGCATTTTTATTTTCTTTTTAAAAGACTTTTCTTTCAACTTGGATTTGATTTGTTGAGCACTAGGTAGGGTTTATTAATGTTTTCAAAACCTCTACACAAGGTAGAAAGGTCTAAATAAAAGTTTCACAAAAATAGTCATAGGCACATAGGCCCTTTTCTTTTTATTTTTATTTAACTTGGATGGTGAAAAGAGGGGTGAGATTTAGGGTTCAAGATCATTTCAAAATACTTCAACAAACAATCATGGCAATAGCACAAAAATTAAGCATGAGTACTATGCATAGCACCAGTTGTAATAAAAGTTTTTGTTGGTTCTTATTTTTGGAAGAAGGGAAATTCATTTTCTCTTTGTTTGAAAATTTGGGATGTTACAGTGGCGGCGTCGGCGTAGGCTCAGGAGGTGTAGGAGCGTGCGCCACGCTATTACCAGGGGTCACCGGGCTTCCGTGAGCTAGCGCGGAGTCCCGAAGCTAGATGGCAAGACCTTGGCGCTGGACGAGCTCCTCCAGATGGCTCTGGGCGATGGCCAACTCGATCGCCTCTTCCTCCATGAGGTCCGGTGGTTGGACCTCCGGTTCACGCTGACGGGCAGAGCATGCGCCCTGCCGTCTTCAAACAGGTTGTCGTTGTGGTCCCCGTCTTCGTCATCCTCCTCACCGTCTAGGAAGATGCCTCACTCTCGGTTGAAGAAGCCCACGTCGCCGAGGTAGCATGTGGTGCCCCGGACTTACTAGCCCGAGACTCCTGTTATGTATCCATATTCATGATCCCATGATCAATGCATCGTGAACACATAACCGAACCGATACCATAATACATCATCCATTACAATATCGAATTTAAATTCTTACAACAAACTTACATCATAAGCCATTGATACGTCTCCGACGTATCGATAATTTCTTATGTTCCATGCCACATTATTGATGATATCTACATGTTTTATGCATACTTTATGTCATATTTATGCGTTTTCCGGAACTAACCTATTGACGAGATGCCGAAGGGCCGGTTCCTGTTTCTCGCTGTTTTGGTTCCAGAAATCCTAGTAAGGAAATATTCTCGGAATCGGACGAAATCAACGCCCAAGCATCCTATTTTTCCACGAAGCTTCAGAACACCCGAGAGCCGCAGAGGAGGGCCCTGTGGGCCCCAGACGACAGGGTGGCGCGGCCCAGGCCTTGGCCGCGCCCCCCTAGTGTGTCGTCGCCTCGTCGACCCTCCGACTCCGCCTCTTCGCCTATATAAAGGTCCCTGACCTAAAAACCTCGACACGTTCGACGAAACCAGAGAAAACCTTCCAGAGCCGCCGCCATCGTGAAGCCAAGATCTGGGGGACAGGAGTCTCTGTTCCGGCACGCCGCCGGGACGGGGAAGTGCCCCCGGAAGGCTCCTCCATCGACACCACCGCCATCTCCATCAACGCTGCTGTCTCCCATGAGGAGGGAGTAGTTCTCCATCGAGGCTCGGGGCTGTACCGGTAGCTATGTGGTTAATCTCTCTCCTATGTGCTTAAATACAATAATCTCATGAGCTGCCTTACATGATTGAGTTTCATATGATGATGCTTGTAATCTAGATGTCATTATGCTAGTCAAGTGGATTTTACTTATGTGATCTCCGGAGACTCCTTGTCCCACGTGTGTAAAGGTGACGAGTGTGTGCACCGTGTGGGTCTCTTAGGCTATATTTCACAGAATACTTATTCACCGTTATGAATGGCATAGTGAAGTGCTTATTTATATCTCTTTATGATTGCAATGTGTTTTGTATCACAATATATCTCGTGTGCTACTCTAGTGATGTTATTAAAGTAGTTTATTCCTGCTGCACGGTGTAATGGTGACAGTGTGTGCATCGTGTAGTACTTGGCGTAGGCTATGATTGTGATCTCTTGTAGATTATGAAGTTAACTATTGCTATGATAGTATTGATGTGATTTATTCCTCCTTTCGTAGTGTGAAGGTGACAGTGTGCATGCTATGTTAGTACTTGGTTTGGTTATGTTGATCTGTCATGCACTCTAAGGTTATTTAAACATGAACATTGAATATTGTGGAGCTTGTTAACTCCGGCATTGAGGGTTCGTGTAATCCTACATAGTTAGTGGTGTTCATCATCCAACAAGAGGGTGTAGAGTCTAGCATCTATCTATTTATTCTGTTATGTGATCAATGTTGAGAGTGTCCACTAGTGAAAGTATGATCCCTAGGCCTTGTTCCTAAATACTGCTATCACTACTTGTTTACTGTTTTACTGCATCTATACTTCCTGCAATATCACCACCATCAACCACACACCAATCCTGGACAACAAAGCACTTTTCTGGTGCCGTTGCTACTGCTCGCATTTATTCATACCACCTGTATTTCACTATCTCTTCGCCGAACTAGTGCACCTATTAGGTGTGTTGGGGACACAAGAGACTTCTTGCTTTGTGGTTGCAGGGTTGCTTGAGAGGGATATCTTTGACCTCTTCCTCCCTGAGTTCGATAAACCTTGGGTGATCCACTTAAGGGAAACTTGCTGCTGTTCTACAAACCTCTGCTCTTGGAGGCCCAACAACTGTCTACAAGAATAGAAGCTCCCGTAGACATCAAGCACTTTTCTGGCGCCGTTGCCGGGGAGGAAAGGTAAAAGTCTCTCATACTCCGGTCCCAGGTAAAGTATTTTTCTGGCACCGTTGTGTGTGTGCTCGAAGCTATTTCCTTTAGATCCTGCAATTGCATCTTTTTGTTTCTTGTTTACACTAGTTAGGCATAATGGACAACAATGAGCTTCTTATTCTATTTCCTGATTTAAGACATGGATGGTTTGATGCGAAAATTAAAAAACCTATGGAACATATTAGTATGAACGCTTTGAACACCATTGTTGCTAATGATATGGAAAATTCTAAGCTTGGGGAAGCTGGTTTTGATGAGCATGATCTTTTTAGTCCACCAAGCATTGAGGAGAAAATTTACTTTGATGATGCTTTGCCTCCTATTTATGATAATTATAATGATAGTAGTCTTTTAGTACCGCCTGTTATGGAGGATAAATTTGATTATGATTACAATATGCCTCCTATATTTGATGATGAAAATAATAATGATAACTACTTTGTTGAATTTGCTCCCACTACAACTAATAAAATTGATTATGCTTATGTTGGGAGTAGTAATAATTTTATGCATGAGACTCATGATAAGAATGCTTTATGTGATAGTTATATTGTTGAGTTTGCTCATGATGCTACTGGACATTATTATGAGAGAGGAAAATATGGTTGTAGAAATTTTCATGTTACTAAAACATCTCACTTTTTGCTGAAAATCTTGAAGCTGCACTTGTTTTATCTTTCTATGCTTGTTGCATTATGCTTCATGAATTTGTTTATTTACAAGATTCCTATGCATAGGAAGCATGTTAGACTTAAATTTGTTTTGAATTTGCCTCTTGATGCTCTCTTTTTCTTCAACTACTATTTCTTGCGAGTGCATCATTAAAACTGTTGAGCCCATCTTAATGGCTATAAAGAAAGAACTTCTTGGGAGATAACCCATGTGTTTATTTTGCTACAGAACCTCTATTTTATATTTGTGTCTTGGAAGTTGTTACTACTGTAGCAACCTCTCCTTATCTTAGTTTTGTGCCTAGTTGTGCCAAGTAAAGTCGTTGATAGTAAGGTTCATACTAGATTTGGATTACTGCGCAGAAACAGATTTCTTGCTGTCACGAATCTGGGCCTAATTCTCTGTAGGTAACTCAGAAAATTATGCCAATTTACGTGAGTGATCCTCAGATATGTACGCAACTTTAATTAAATTTGGGCATTTTCATTTGAGCAAGTCTGGTGCCTTTATAAAATCCGTCTTTACGGACTGTTCTGTTTTGACAGATTCTGCCTTTTATTTCGCATTGCCTCTTTTGCTATGATGGATGAATTTCTTTGTTCCATTAATGTCCAGTAGCTTTGTGCAATGTCCAGAAGTGTTAAGAATTATTATGTCACCTCTGAACATGTGAATTTTTATTATGCACTAACCCTCTAATGAGTTGTTTCGAGTTTGGTGTGGATGAAGTTTTCAAGGATCAAGAGAGGAGGATGATACAATATGATCAAGGAGAGTGAAAGCTCTAAACTTGGGGATGCCCCGGTGGTTCACCCCTGCATATTTTAAGAAGACTCAAGCGTCTAAGCTTGGGGATGCCCAAGGCATCCCCTTCTTCATCGACAACATTATCAGGTTCCTGCCCTGAAACTATATTTTTATTCCATCACATCTTATGTGCTTTGCTTGGAGCGTCGGTTTGTTTTTGTTTTTGTTTTTGTCTGAATAAAATGGATCCTAGCATTCATTGTGTGGGAGAGAGACACGCTCCGCTGTTGCATATGGACAAATATGTCC
Organism: Lolium rigidum; assembly: GCF_022539505.1. NCBI lineage: Eukaryota > Viridiplantae > Streptophyta > Magnoliopsida > Poales > Poaceae > Lolium > Lolium rigidum. Next base: position 509,835 of record NC_061509.1, on the reverse strand, counting down.
TTAGGCTTTACTCATAGTATTCATGGCGAAGGTTGAATCTTCTTCGTTAAATTGTTATATGGTTGGAATCGGGAAATGATACATGTAGTAATTCTAAAATGTCTTGAATAATTTGATACTTGGCAATTGTTGTGCTCATGTTTAAGCTCTTGCATCATATACTTTGCACCCATTAATGAAGAAATACATAGAGCTTGCTAAAATTTGGTTTGCATATTTGGTCTCTCTAAAGTCTAGATAATTTCTAGTATTGAGTTTTGAACAACAAGGAAGACGGTGTAGAGTCTTATAATGTTTACAATATGTCTTTTATGTGAGTTTTGCTGCACCGGTTCATCCTTGTGTTTGTTTCAAATAACCTTGCTAGCCTAAACCTTGTATCGAGAGGGAATACTTCTCATGCATCCAAAATCCTTGAGCCAACCACTATGCCATTTGTGTCCACCATACCTACCTACTACATGGTATTTCTCCGCCATTCCAAAGTAAATTGCTTGAGTGCTACCTTTAAAATTTCCATTCTTTACCTTTGCAATATATAGCTCATGGGACAAATAGCTTAAAAACTATTGTGGTATTGAATATGTACTTATGCACTTTATCTCTTATTAAGTTGCTTGTTGTGCGATAACCATGTTCCTGGGGATGCCATCAACTACTCTTTGTTGAATATCATGTGAGTTGCTATGCATGTCTGTCTTGTCTGAAGTAAGGGAGATTTACCACTCATTTAATGGGTAGAGGATGCATATTGTTAGAGAAGAACATTGGGCCGCTAACTAAAGCCATGAATCATGGTGGAAGTTTAAGTTTTGGACATATATCCTCAATCTCATATGAGAACATTAATTGTTGCTACATGCTTATGCATTAAAGAGGAGTCCATTATCTGTTGTCTATGTTGTCCCGGTATGGATGTCTAAGTTGAGAATAATCAAAAGCGAGAAATCCAAATGCGAGCTTTCTCCTTAGACCTTTGTACGAGGCGGCATAGAGGTACCCCTTTGTGACACTTGGTTAAAACATGTGTATTGCGATGACAATCCCGGTAATCCAAGCTAATTAGGACAAGGTGCGGGCACTATTAGTATATTATGCATGAGGCTTGCAACTTGTAAGATATAATTTACATGACACATATGCTTTATTACTACCGTTGACAAAATTGTTTCTTGTTTTCAAAACCAAAGCTCTAGCACAAATATAGCAATCAATGCTTCCCTCTGCGAAGGGCCTTTCTTTTACTTTTATGTTGAGTCAGTTCACCTATCTCTCTCCACCTCAAGAAGCAAACACTTGTGTGAACTGTGCATGGATTCCTACATACTTGCATATTGCACTTGTTATATTACTTTACATTGACAATATCCATGAGATATACATGTTATAAGTTGAAAGCAACCGCTGAAACTTAATCTTTCTTTGTGTTGCTTCAATACCTTTACTTTGATTTATTGCTTCATGAGTTAACTCTTATGCAAGACTTATTGATGCTTGTCTTGAAAGTACTATTCATGAAAAGTCTTTGCTATATGATTCATTTGTTTACTCATGTCATTACCATTGTTTTGATCGCTGCATTCATTACACATGCTTACAATAGTATGATCAAGGTTATGATGGCATGTCACTCCGTAAATTATCTTTGTTATCGTTTACCTGCTCGGGACGAGCAGAACTAAGCTTGGAGATGCTGATACGTCTCCGACGTATCGATAATTTCTTATGTTCCATGCCACATTATTGATGATATCTACATGTTTTATGCATACTTTATGTCATATTTATGCGTTTTCCGGAACTAACCTATTGACGAGATGCCGAAGGGCCAGTTCCTGTTTTCTGCTGTTTTTGGTTCCAGAAATCCTAGTAAGGAAATATTCTCGGAATCGGACGAAATCAACGCCCAGCATCCTATTTTTCCACGAAGCTTCCAAAACACCCGAGAGCCACCAGAGGAGGGCCATGTGGGCCCCAGACGATACGGTGGCGCGGCCCAGGCCTTGGCCGCGCCCCCCTAGTGTGTCGTCGCCTCGTCGACCCTCCGACTCCGCCTCTTCGTCTATATAAAGGTCCCTGACCTAAAAACCTCGACACGTTCGACGAAACCAGAGAAAACCTTCCGAGCCGCCGCCATCGCGAAGCCAAGATCCGGGGGACAGGAGTCTACGTTCGGCACGCCGCCGGGACGGGGAAGTGCCCCCGGAAGGCTCCTCCATCGACACCACCGCCATCTCCATCAACGCTGCTGTCTCCCATGAGGAGGGAGTAGTTCTCCATCGAGGCTCGGGGCTGTACCGGTAGCTATGTGGTTAATCTCTCTCCTATGTGCTTCAATACAATAATCTCATGAGCTTCCTTACATGATTGAGATTCAGATGATGATGCTTGTAATCTAGATGTCATTATGCTAGTCAAGTGGATTTTACTTATGTGATCTCCGGAGACTCCTTGTCCCACGTGTGTAAAGGTGACAGTGTGTGCACCGTGTGGGTCTCTTAGGCTATATTTCACAGAGAATACTTATTCACCGTTATGAATGGCATAGTGAAGTGCTTATTTATATCTCTTTATGATTGCAATGTGTTTTGTATCACAATATATCTGCGTGCTACTCTAGTGATGTTATTAAAGTAGTTTATTCCTCCCGCACGGTGTAATGGTGACGAGTGTGTGCATCTTGTAGTACTTGGCGTAGGCTATGATTGTGATCTCTTGTAGATTATGAAGTTAACTATTGCTATGATAGTATTGATGTGATCTATTCCTCCTTTCGTAGTGTGAAGGTGACGAGTGTGCATGCTATGTTAGTACTTGGTTTGGTTATGTTGATCTGTCATGCACTCTAAGGTTATTTAAACATGAACATTGAATATTGTGGAACTTGTTAACTCCGGCATTGAGGGTTCGTGTAATCCTACACAGTTAGTGGTGTTCATCATCCAACAAGAGGGTGTAGAGTCTAGCATCTATATATTTATTCTGTTATGTGATCAATGTTGAGAGTGTCCACTAGTGAAAGTATGATCCTGATGACCCACAAGTATAGGGGGTGTATCGTAGTACTTTCGATAAATAAGAGTGTCGAACCCAACGATGAGCAGAAGGTGTTGACAAGCAGTTTCGATGAAGGATTCACTGTAAATGCTCACAGACAAGTATTCAGGGGGTTTTGATGTAACAGATGAATAAAGTACAAGTAAGTAAAATGCGAGAGAAATAATTGCAGCGAGTGGCTCAATCCTTTTTAGCACAAAGGACAAGCCGGTTTGTTTACTTATAATGACCAAACGTTCTTGAGGACACACGGGAATTTAGTCTAGTGCTTTCGCTACATACAGCTGATTAATCTTCATTGTTTAAGTGTTATGTGGGTGAACCTATGCTAATGTACCGCCCTTCCTAGGACTAATACATACTTGTGATTATACCCCTTGCAAGCATCCGCAACTACAAGAAAGTAATTAAGATAAATCTAACCACAGCCTTAAACTGCGAGATCCTGCGATCCCTCCTGCATCGATATACCAACGGGGGCTCGGGTTTCGTCACTCCGACAACCCCGCAATTGGCAAACGAGTACAAGATGTATCCCCTAGGCCCATAAATGGTGAAGTATCGTGTAGTCGACGTTCACACGACACCACTAGAAGAATGACACCACAACTTAAATATCATAACATTGAATATTACTCAACCATAATTCAGTACTAACATTTAGACTTCACCCATGTCCTCAAGAACTAAACGAACTACTCACGAGACATCATATGGAACATGATCAGAGGTGATATGATGATGAATAACAATCTGAACATAACCCTTAGTTCAACGCTTTCACTCAATAGCATCAATAACAAGTAGAAATCAACACCGGGAGAGTTTCCCCTATCAAACAATCAAGATCAAACCCAAATTGCTACAGTGGTGACGAGGTGCTGCGGTGGAGACGGAGGTGATGATGATGAAGATGATGCTGATGGTGATGGAGATGATGTCCAGCTTGATGGCGGTGACGATGGCGTCGATTTCCCCCTCCGGGAGGGAATTTCCCCGGCGGATTCCTGCCCGCCGGAGAGCTCTTTTCTCTCTGGTGTTCTCCGCCCGCAGAGGCGGCTGTGGCTCTTCGCGACGTACCCTCTGGAGCTTAGGTTTTCGGGACGAAGGAGTACGCGAAGAAAAGGAGGCGAGAGGGGCTGTGGGCCCCCCTCCTCATAGGGCGGCGCGGCCAGGCCTTGGGCCGCGCCGGCCTATGGGGTGGGCCCACCTCGGGTCCCCTCTTCTCCCCCTTCTGTCTCCCTTCGTCATCTGGAAAAATAGGAGTTTTCGTGTAATTCCCGTCAATTGTTGATCTTCCGAAATGTTGCGTTCTGACGATGCTTTTTCCAGCAGAATCCTGGCTCAGGCGCTTGATCCTCCAATAATGATGAAACATGCAAAATAGATGAAATAACATAAGTATTGTGTCCAAACATGAAATATATCAATGAATAACAGCAAATTATGATATAAAATAATGATGCAATTTGGACGTATCAACTCCCCCCAAGCTTAGACTTCGCTTGTCCCCAAGCAAAACTGAGCTCAGTAAACAAGACCACATGTTTATGGACTGAAGAGTCGATAAATAAAATACGGACAAGAAGCATCATATTAATTCACACAAGGCATTCTAGTGAACAACTTCCTCATATAATTCAATTTGAAATAAGTATAAGGTAATCACAAATAAAGGTGCATAAGGAATCATAATTGGTGATGGCAAACTTTGTTCTTGGTCAGAGAACAGTTAACAGATTATACTTATCTATTGAGCAGCGCTCTCATATTAAAGCTTATGGTAAACTCGCATACTCAATCATATTAATCATTGATGACTTTCAAAGCTATATTCATTCAGGTAAAACTTGTACTAAACAAGGAAGAGTAAAGACATGATGAAGCAAATCACAATATAATAGTTTGATCACAACAACTCAAATGCTTGCTCAAGATGGAGGGAAATAGGTTTACTGACTCATCATAAAGTAAAAGACAGGCCCTTCGCAGAGGGAAGCAGGGATTAAATCATGTGCTAGAGCTTTTTCAGTTTTGAAATCATATAAAGAGAATAAAAGTAAAGTTTTGAGAGGTGTTTGTTGTTGTCAACGACTGGTAGCGGGTACTCTAACCCCCTTGCCAAACAGACCTTCAAAGAGCGGCTCCCATGAAGGACGTTATCTCTACCAGCAAGGTAGATCATCCCTCTTCTCTTTTGTTTACACATGTATTTTAGTTTATTTAAGGATGAAACTCCCCCCAACCTTTGCTTACACAAGCCATGGCTAACCGAATCCTCGGGTGCCTTCCAACAATCTCATACCATGGAGGAGTGTCTATTGCAAAATTAAGTTGCTTACTGATGAATCAGAGCAAAACACGTGAAGAGAATTATTAATGAAAGTTGATTAATTGGGGCTGGGAACCCCGTTGCCAGCTCTTATTGCAAAATTATAGGATAAGTGGATGAAGCCACTAGTCCATTAGTGGAGGCTGCCTAACAAGACTGAAAGATAAAACACCACATACTTCCTCATGAGCTATAAAACATTGACACAAATAAGAAGCACTAGTAGGAAAACCCTTATAGGCGAAGCTTAGTTCTGTGGCGCACCGTTTTGAGTGCGCCACAGAAACTTATTTTGTGGCGCACAAAGCTCGGTGCGCCACAGAAATAAGCTATTCTGTGGCGCACTACTAAACCGTGCGCCACAAAAACTTGGTGGGCCCCACACCCTGTCACCCCCAATCATTGGTTTTACAATTTCTATGGCGCACAAACCTCGGTGCGCCACAGAAATTACTTCTTCGTGGCGCACGGCAACGGTGCGCCACAAAAATAAGGTATTCGTGGCGCACCGTTTTGTGTGCGCCACAGAAATAAGTATTCTCGTGGCGCACCTGCGCTCGGTGCGCCACGAAATAAGCTATGCCGTAGGCGCACTGTGGTTGGTGCGCCACGGAGTGCGAACCAGATCTACAAAAGTGAGCCAACCTCCCACCTACCACACTACACAAGCCATTCTTCTTCCTCCATCTAGCTCGTCCCCCCTTCTCTCTCATACCATTTTGACTCCACTTTTCACTTGCTTGGGTATTTATTGCACTTACTTTGGTTGATACTTAATTGGAGTTGAGGAGAAGGCTCTCCATACTCTCTCCTCCTCTCGAAGTCATCGATCGCGGTCTCGTCTCGGTATCGAATCTAGAAGGTGAGTAGTTGGAGGAGACATACATATGCTTGGAGGAGACATGCATATGCTTGTAGATCTTGTGTGGCCGTCGTGTGTATGGATGCTTGTTGCAGGTGAAGCGCTTGTGTGTGTGCCGGTGTGGTGCATGGATGTTTGCCGAAATGTTGATTCATTTCCGTTTCGGCAAGTTTTGCACTACCCATATGTCCTACTTTGAGGAGAGGTCATGCCGAATTTTTCCACTCCATGTAATACCTTGAGGAGAGGTACGGCCCATGCATGTGTGTGCATTTGGTGCGGTTCTAATTTCCTGTTCTATGTATACCATTTGCGGGCAAGCATGGTCCTCTCGATGAGTTCCGCTCGAATCTCTAGATACAAGATAGACGCGAAGGAGGACATGATTCGGAACAATAGGCGCCGGATAAGATGTCCGTGTCGATCATGCAAACTCGAGCGCCGGATCAACCCTGATTCCGGACAAGCTGGAGGAGCACTCGCCGAGGCGCGGTTTCATGCAAGACAACCAGGCGCGGCCGGCCCCATCAAATGGTGCGCATGAAGACCATGTCGAGCGAGATGACTATCATCATGAAGAAGACTATCATAATGCCGACGAGGACTATCATCATGAAGAAGAAGTCGACGGAGAAGATCATCATGAAGAAGAAGATGCCGGCGGAGAACATCATCATGATGAAGAAGAAGATTCCGGCGCGACCCCGCTAATTTCGGCCTTGCGGGACTCTCATGTTCAAGATCTTCTCCTCCAGGAGACGAGCAACGATAGAGTTGCAGCTAGAGAGAGAGCCAAGCTGTCGCAAATGGAGAAAGACGGGATGACTCCGATCTTTCCTGGGTGTCGTCCGCAGGATACGCGCTTGCATGTAACGCTTGATTACCTGCGGATGAAGACGCAGGAACAAGTGGACCGATTCCAGCTTCAGAGCAAGAGCTTAAAATTCTGGCACGATCGTCTCCCGGAGGGGAACACATTGCCAAGTAGTACCGAGGAGGCCAAGAAAGTCGTGTGTCCCCTTGACCTACCGCACGAAAAATACCACGCCTGCATTAATGATTGTGTGATTTATAGGTGCGAGTACAAGGACAGAACCACATGTCCGGTGTGTGGCCACGGACGGTACAAGGTTGGGAACAAGAAGGTACCTCGAAAGGTGGTATGGTACTTTCCTATCACTCCCCGTCTGCAGCGGTATTTCGTGGACCCTAAGGAAGCAAAGCTCATGCAATGGCACGAGGAAAGGCGTGAAGCCCGAAGAAGATCCGGAGATGGGCTATATGCTGACACACCCTTCGGACGTTCGGACAGTGGCAAACATTGGACATCGCCTTCCCTAGGTTCGGGGCGACGCAAGGAACATCAGGCTGGGTATGAGCACCGATGGACTCAATCCGTTCGGCAACCAGAGTAGAACGCACAGCACCTGGCTTTGCGTTTGTATGGCCTTACAACCTACCCCGTGGCTGTGCACCAAGCAAAGGTACATACACCTGAGTATTCTCATTCAGGGGCCGAAACAACCAGGTGTCGACATGCATTTGTATCTCGGGCTGCGGAAAGAGGAGTTAGACACGTTGTGGAAGACGCCACCCCGTACGTGGGACGCCTACACTAGAACTTATTTCGATATGAGAGCCGCGTTGATCACGACGGTCACGGACTATCCTCGGTTATGCATATGTATCTGCCCGGTGGGCCACGGATTCAACGGCGTGTGAAGTGCATGGACGATACCCCGCATCTACAACTACCAAGGGATCCCGGGTCCTCGAAAACCGTCTACCCAGGTGCTCGAAGGTGGCTTCGCTTGGATCACCCGTGGAGAAAACGCGGTGATCTGTTCAATGGTAAAGATGAGCCCGATGGACCCCCATGCCCGAGGAGCGGCGCGAAATCAATGATCTTCCGAAAAATTGGAAGGAGTGCCCAGCGCCGGGAAAGAAGCGACCGAAGCGAGCCGGCTGCTCGGTGTATGGAAAGCGAGGTCTGTTTTCCACGACTTGGAGTACTGGAAGGTCCTCCACACGCCCCACAGACCTCGATGTCATGCACATTACGAAGAACGTTACCGAGAGTCCGCTTGGCACTCTTTGCAACTCGGAAAAGTCCAAGGATGGACCGAAAGCAAGATACGATCTTAAACATTTTGGCATCGGGAAAGATCTTCAAGCCCCCGATACCGACGATGATGATGATGATGATGATGATCGGACGGAAGGGACTCAACGTCTCCAGTAAAAGGGCTAAGAAGAACGCGGTGCAGCTTCCCGCCGCTCGCTTCACAACGAGTCCGGAGGAGCTCGAGCAGTTTTTCAGGTGCCTCCTAGGAGTGAAAGTTCCTCACGGTTACTCGGGGAATATAAAGCGGATATCCGGACGTAGCGAAGAAGAGGTTCACCGGGATGAAGTCTCACGATTGCCACGTGCTAATGACGCGAGATACTTCCCGTTGCGATCCGAGGCATAATGGACGAGCACGTCCGTGATACGCTGTTTGGCCTATGCAACTTTTTGACGTTATCACCGGGAAGTCGATCGGCGTGAGGCAGCTCAAGATGCTACGGGATGAGATCGTGGTGATACTATGTGAGCTCGAGATTTACTTCCCGCCTGCATTCCGTGATATATGCGTCCATCTCCTTCTCCATGTCGTTGAAGACATCAAGCAGCTCGGCCCAACGTTCCTCCACAACATGATTCCTTTCGAAAGGCAGAACGGTGTCATGAAAGGATACGTTCGCAATAGGGCCCATCCAGACGCAAGCATGGCCAAGGGGTTTCTAACCTACGAGTGCATCTCCTTCTGCCAGAATTATCTAAGCACCGAGGACGACGAGGATCATGTTGGTCTACCCCCCAGGACGCACCTCGGGAGGCTCGCTGGAGTCGGTCACCGCGAGGGCTACCTCTCGGTCCATGTCGGCATTGAAAATCGACGCGACGACTTTGACGAGGCTCACCGGGTCGCGCTACAACACTTAAAACTGACCGAACCTTTCGTGCAAGAGCACAAAAGCATGGTCGAGCAGAATTACTTCGATATGGGCCGGCCGAGGAAGATGGGAGACGTAACCAAAAGCACAACTCCAGCTTCACGCGTTGGTTCAAGCAAACTCAACTGGTTGAAGCACGGAGAAATACGCCTTCTACCGAAGATGAAAAACTCATATACACCTTATCACGGGGACCCGCGCATAACGTAAGGACCTATCAGGGTACGACATCAACGGTTACAGATTCTACACCGAGGAAAAGGACAGAAATAGTGAAAATCAAAACTCGAGGAGTAACTATCGCTGTCATACGCCGATGATGAGACTAATGTCAAGGAAAGATTTTTTGGAAGGATCGAGGAGATATGGGAGCTCAATTACTGTGGAGAGACGGTGCCAATGTTTCGTGTGAGATGGGCCAAGAAGGTCGAAAAAGAAGGCCGATATTTCACAACCATGGTTATACCCGATGCAAAATCGAAGAACGCATCCGCGAAAAATGAGCCATGGGTACTCGGTAGCCAAGTTGACCAATGCTTCTTCATCACCGATCCGTCGAGGCCTAGCCGTGTTTTCGTGAGGAGGGGCAAGAGGAGCATCATAGGAATTCAAGGAGACGCCAACGAGGAAGACTTGGACAAGAACGGTGACCCGAAGATGGAGGAGGAATTCGACAGGCACTTCGACATGCCTACTACTAGTAAAGTAAGAAGGAATACCTCCCTACCCTCTAAAGGTTGTCCGTTCACGCGAAGAAATCTCAAGGTGGCCGGCATAAAGTATTCAACCGCCAACAACCGAAAGGGCAAGAAGATTGCGAAGAGACGCTAGAGCTCGTTGCCGGGACGAAGAAGATCTTTTTGGTCTATCACATGTGTGTGAGTGTGTGTGTTAGACAAGTACATGCATGTGTGTGTGAGAGAAACAAGAACATGTTTGTATGAGACAAGTAATTTATAATTCTCTCTACTAATTACTAAATAATGTTGTGTTATTTATTGAAATGTAACTAAAATATGAAAAAAGGAAGAAAAAGCTGTGTGGCGACGTGGTTCGAACCTGGCTACTAATGGCCTAACATTTGCCTTAACCACTAGACTAGTACTATGTATCTGTCAGGACACAGCAGTAACCGTTTTGTTTTGCTAAGTGTCTAAATTCTGTGGCGCATGCCTCTTTAGGTGCGCCACAGAATTAAGAAATTCTGTGGCGCATGAAAGAGCTGATGCGCCACGGGAATGCGCACTGTGGCGCACTTAGAGTGGTGCGCCACGGAATTAAGACACTTGGTGAAATAACTTGAACCTTTCTTCCCCACTCCCCACACTAGCAGTTTCTTCCCCGACAACGAGCCAACCCTAGCGCAACCACCGCCGCCGCCAAGCGCCGCCACCAGCGCGCCGCCGCCGAGGAGGAGGAGGAAGGGGACCGCCACGCCGCCGCCGAGCGGGACGCCCAACCCCGAGGCCGCCGCCGCAGATCAAGGAGGAGGAGGACCGTCACGCCGCCGCCGAGGACGTACCCGAGAAGGAGGCCGCCGCACATCGAGGAGGAGGAGGCCGCTGCACCTCGAGGAGGAAGAGGAGAGGCCACCGTCGTCGCTACCGTCACCATCCGTGAGCTTCCCTCTCTCCTTCCCTCCACCTTCCCCCTCCCCTCTTCCCTCCCCTCTCCCCTTCCCTCCACCTTCCCCCCTCCCGGCTAGGGTTCCTGCTAGTTAGGGTTCATTGGAGTTCATAGTCTGTTTGCAAATTGAAATGCTTTAGGGTTCCTGCTAGTTAGGGCGAATTCTCATGCTCATGCTCATGCTCACTAGAGATTTTAAAATGCTACTGGTTGCAAATAAAGATTTTGAAATAAAGATTCTGCAATATTGTGGTCAAATGGAACGAAACAAGGGACAAAGCAACATGATTGATCCATCTATCAAATGCCTAATGCAAATGCAAATGAAAATGCCTAATGCTACTTGCAAATGAAGTAGGTACTGGTTGATATAGCAATAAGTAGTATTTTTTAAATGAACAACCATATTGCAATTATCAAGTGCATGATTATGCCAATACTATTTAGTGTGTTACGAGTAATTAAACCGAGTGCATGCTTGCCATAAACTGCTCATCGCTTATTGGTGCTGCTGTGGGCATGCTGATGCTCATAACAATAATGAAATGAAAAAATGCTTGCTCATGCTCATGCTTGCCATAAATTGCTACTTCGGTTCAAATTGCTTGTGATAGCAGCTTTTGTTTTCTTTATTCATTGCTTGTCGTTTGATTTTTGGGTGAGCTGGATGCTTGCTTTATGAGTGACTAGTAATAAGTAAATGACTTATGTTGCTCATGTTGCTCTCCGGTTAATAAAATGAAATTGCATCATGCTGCTCTCTGGTTTGAAACTAATTTTTTGGTTGAAAATGAATGCAGTAGGAAATGCAAAATGAAATGGTAAGCAATTTATATAGTTGGTTTAGTTGGTTTAGATGAAATGCAAAATGCAGTAGCTAGCTACGTTCATTTAGTTGATTTATGTTGGTTTAGATGAAATGGAAAATGCAGTAGCTTGGTTCATATATAGTTGTCTGCTATATTAACTTTACTTCGCTTCCTTTTGGTCAAATGCATGCTACTTGATCCAGGGTACATAAAAATTGGAATGCTATTTAATTATATCTGGAATAATAGCATTTTCATTTGAAGTCACATGTTGGCAGTAGCTACTGGTTGGCTTGCTCTATAAGCTTGTATGCTTGTTTATGCTCTATAATGCTACTAGTACATGAAATGCTACTACTATTTGAATTCATTTAATGTACTCTGGTTTTTGTAGTGCTCCAGGTTGTGTAGTGCTCCAGGTTGTGTAGTGCTCCAGATTTGTAGTGCTCCAGGTGGTAGTGCTCCAGGTGGTAGTCATTGTTGTTACTGCTCCAGCTAGTTTATGTTGGCTTTTGTTTGATGTATTGTAGATGGGAAAGTTTGTATGGTCGATATAAGGTGGATATTTTTGCAGGGATTTCATTGAGTTGCCCATTTCTCCCGAAGCGTTGATTAACTTCCGTTTCGGTTGAGAAATGGGCACTCCTACGTAGAAAAATTAGCAAAAGTCATGCCGAATTTTCCTGGTTGACTTTTGTACTAACTTGTTGCCTCTTTTTAATGAAGTGCAAATAAACATGTCGGGCAACACTTCTAAGCCCGGGAGCCGAACGAAGAAGCGAGAGAGGCCAACAAGGACTTCCGGGAGGGCTACGAGCAGCCCCGAAGGCCGCCGCCGAGTCGCCCGACGATGAGGAAGAGGGCCGGGACGCCGCCTCCGAGGGAGAGGGCCGGGACACTGCCTCCGAGGGAGAGGGCCGGGGGGCCGCCGCCGACACCGGCGACGATGACGATACCTGGGACGACGCCGCCTAGACCGGTGAAGAGACGGCCGGTGAAGAGAACGCGGCCAACCGCACGGAAGGTGATAGCGGCGGCAACCCTCGAGAGGGTAAGAAGAAGAGGACGGCGAGGAGGCCAAGGAGGGATCGGAGGCCGCAAGTGCTCGCCAACGTCACCGATCATTTCACGGTAGTCTCCGAAAGTGGCCTACCCTTGGAGCCTTCGTGGGTTGCCAAAGGGTACGGCATGCAACTAGGGTGCATCGTCCGTGAAACCGTGCCGATCCTAACTCAGGACCTCAGAAGCAAGGAGAACGAGGCTATCGCCCAATCCCTCTTCCAAAAGCTTCACCAACGATACACGTTCCCGGAGCCGTTAAATAAGAAGGTGGACTCTTTAGCTCTCACGAAGATGAGCACCGCCTTGAGCAGGCTCGGAAGAACCGGCTGAAGGGAAAGATCGAGGCCGGTGAAAGCTGGGAGAGGATAAGTAGCAAAGACCCGTCGCTCTCCTTAGAAGACTTTAATGCATTCAAGTCTTACTTACAGAAGTGACGCTGTTAAAAAATGGACCGCCTGGGGGAAGAAAATGCGGGATTTGAACTTAGGGACCCACCATTGCGGAAGCGGCGGTTACCGAGGAAAACAGCCCACTTGGGACAAGGAGGATGCCGAGATGGTACGTCCGGGGAAAGAAAACCCCGGCACAAAATCCAGGATGAACAGTGCTAGGAACTTTGTCCGGTCCCGCTACTACTTAGACCGGAAGACGGGGGAATTTATTACGGATCACGAAGACGTGAGGGATTTCGAGAAGTACCTCGGTAAGGATAGTTCTATATTATTTCGCTCATCTTATTAGGCAATGAAGCCAAATGGGCTAACCTTAAGTTCCTTTGTCTAAAGGATGAAGAGTTGACGAATGGCTGGCCCGTCGTCCCGGGGTCGACGGAACCGTGGGAAACGCCTTTCAACAGGGCGATGAACAAGTACAAGGAGAGGGAGCCGCACAAGCCACCGACGTCGGTGGCCGTGTGTCCGGCTTTGGCACAAGTATGAAGCTATCCGAGTACTACGGATCGGATGCCAAGACGAAAAGCCGGAGAGGAGGTCATCGGCTAAGGATAAATCCGAGGTTCAGGAGCCGAAGAAGAAGGTGGAGTCACTAGAGAAGCTGGTGGCCGAAAAGCCTGTGGAGAACACGGAGATGAACAAGTTATTGGACGAGAAGATCCGTGCATCATACCCTGGGTTGATGGAGGGGTTAGCTGCTTGGAATGCGGGAGGTCAAGTGGGGCTGATACATGTGCCCAGCATTAGCGGCAGCAACTCAAGCTTCCACGTGTCGCCGACGGTGCCGCTCCACCCGACGCCGGCGTCGGGGCTCCACCGTGACGCCGCCGCAGCTCCAACCGCCGCCGCAGCTCCAACCGGGTCGCATCGACGCCCCCAACCGCCGCCCTTGTATCGACAGTAGCCGAGATCGACGCCATCAAGGAGGTAAACTCATTAGTTACTCCTTCGCTCATCTTCTTTAACTATATATGCCTTTCGTGATTGCCATCTCACGATGCCCAACATGGCGCCCCGACTCGGGATGAACAATGCATACTTCGCAAACGGTGGAGCCCGGCGGCAAGTTGGTGGAAGTTGCTAGCGGCTATGTCATGGCTTCCCGCGTTATGCACTGCGCGCTACATTGACGGAAGACGTGGCGAAGGTCAAGTTGGTAATGGTAGTGCCGGAGTACCGCTACGCCATCCCCCCTTTCAACCTCCCGCGGCACGTAAGAAGGCGACGTTTTGCCCCTTGGGGATTGCACCTCATGGCTTATGAAATGGCCGAAGAACCAGTATTCGTGCGGGGGGGGGTCTTCCGAGTTGTAAGAGAAGCACCGGCGCCACCTCCCTATCATCCGGCCCAAGATCGCCAACACCGACGACACCCTTAAGGAAACGGCGGTCGCCACCCCCACTACCTCGAAGGAACCGGCGGTCGCCGCCGCCACCCGGAAGGAACCGACGATCGCCGTCACCACCGGACGCCACAAACAGCTTGTTGGGAGCGCTACCGCAACGACCGTCTACTAGACGCACGATACGCCAAGCGGCGGCATCGCAACCGCCACCACCTAAGGTCCGGGACATGGCGCCACTTGATGGCAACGATGTAGATGATGATGATGACATCGATGCCTACATCAACACCGGCGCTGCAGCCAAGATATGTACATGCCTCCTATGGATGAACAAGCCTTCCGCACACACGGCGATCAACTTAGTCGTCCCCCTACAGTCACGATAGCAGCGCCTGGTCTTCACGGGTCTTTCTCAAGACACTCCTCCGGAGGCCGGCAATCCAGCTCAAGTCAAGCCTGCTACCGTTTTCAGCCCTAACACGATGCGTAAGACGATCATCTGGGAGCCACCCAAATCAACCCCGAGAACCTCGTAAGCACCACCAAGCACCCGAAGCACCACCATCAGCACCACAAGCACCCCCGAGTAGGTCAAGTGAAGAAGGGAAGGAAGAGAGGAGCCAAGAAGGGCGCATCTTCGAGCCAGCCTGCTCCTAAGAGGATCCGGGCCGACGACATGGTACCACCTACACCGGATGGCTTGCCCCGGTGTCATGAAGTCCGGTAAACCTATACCGCCTCCGGACATGGAACACCTCGCAAGTGGACAAATGCTCCTTTGACAAGCACTCTATTCATTATCAAGAGAGCGTCCTTCTTAAAGAAAAGGATCCAAATTACCCGGTGTTCTCGGTCAAGGTGCCGTCCAACCAGAACTTCGTCAATGAAGACCCCGCGGATATCTTCTTCATAGCGTTCGAGGACGTCTTCAATCTATTTCACTCGAAACGGCTCGACTATAACTTGGTCCGCCTATACGCGATCAATCTTCGAGATGAAGATCAATGAGAGAGACCCCGCCACATCGCGGTAGCGGATCCCTACTACATGCGCGATAGCCAGCTCCAGGACGGCTCAAGGACACGGACCAAGGCGGTGCGGTACCTCGAACTTCATGCTCATGCACAAAGAGAGCAACACCATTCTTCACTCTGTCTTTCCCGAGTAAGTACACATCCGCTCACGGCCAGTCGTAACTTATGCTTTCTTATATATTTCTTCCATTTCCGATCATTTCCAACATTCCATTTCAATTGCATGTGTTGAGCAGGGACAACACTGCACACTCATCATCCTAGATCCAAAGTGGTCACTAGCCCGAGTATTTCGACTCGTCGAGCACGACGACGAAGAAAGACTACACGAGAATAAGGGGTG
>NC_061509.1:475629-493816 GCF_022539505.1 Lolium rigidum | reverse complement strand
GAGTTGTCATGTTGCCAAATGGGTTGAATCCATCTGTAGCAAGGCCAAGTCTCAGGTTCCTTGGATCTGCAGCAAAATCTGGATGATCCGAGGTCGAATTGCTTCCATTCATCGCCATCAGCAGGATGCCTCAGTAAATCAGGGTCGGGCGTGAGAATCTCTTTGTGCCATCTTGTTTCCCGAGATGTTTGTTCTGAAGCAAACAACCTATGCAATCTTTGTACAAGTGGAAAGTATCTAGAACCTTCCAAGGAATCTTTTTCTTACCACCAGCTCCATCATGTTTCCATCTTGATTCCTTACATACTGGACATTCATGGAGGTCATTATACTCCATCCAAAACAGTGCACAATTATTTTTGCAAAAATCAATCTTCTCATATCCAAGTCCTAGTACCTTGATGTACTGCTTCACCTTGATGCGCGTAGATGACACGTCCGTTGGGAACCCCAAGAGGAAGGTGTGATGAGCACAGCAGCAAGTTTTCCCTCAGTAAGAAACCAAGGTTTATCGAACCAGTAGGAGTCAAGAAGCACGTTGAAGGTTGTTGGTGGCGGAGTGTAGTGCGGCGCAACACCAGGGATTCCGGCGCCAACGTGGAACCTGCACAACACAATCACGAGTACTTTGCCCCAACGTAACGGTGAGGTTGTCAATCTCACCGGCTTGCTTGTAAACAAAGGATTAGACGTATTGTGTGGAAGATGATGATTGTTTGCGAAGAACAGTAAAGAACAATTGCGGTAGATTGTATTTCGGATGTAAAGAATAGGACCGGGATCCACGAGTTCACTAGTGGTGTCTCTCCCATAAGATAAACGAGATGTTGGGTGAACAAATTACGGTTGGGCAATTGACAAATAAAGAAGGCATAACAATGCACATACATATATCATGATGAGTACTATGAGATTTAATCGGGGCATTACGACAAAGTACATAGACCGCTATCCAGCATGCATCTATGCCTAAAAAGTCCACTTTCAGGTTATCATCCGAACCCCTTCCGGTATTAAGTTATAAACAACAGACAATTGCATTAAGTATGGTGCGTAATGTAATCAACACAAATATCCTTAGACAAAGCATCGATGTTTTATCCCTAGTGGCAACAGCACATCCACAACCTTAGAACTTTCTGTCAGTCCCAGATTTAATGGAGGCATGAACCCACTATCGAGCATAAATACCCCCTCTTGGAGTCACAAGTATCAACTTGGCCGAGCCTCTACTAGCAACGAGAGAGCATGCAAGAACATAAATAACATATATGATAGATTGATAATCAACTTGACATAGTATTCAATATTCATCGGATCCCAACAAACACAACATGAAGGATTACAAATAGATGATCTTGATCATGATAGGAAGCTCACAAGATCTAACATGATAGCACAATGAGGAGAAGACAACCATCTAGCTACTGCTATGGACCCATAGTCCAGGGGTGGACTACTCACACATCGATCCGGAGGCGATCATGGCGATGAAGAGACCTCCGGGAGATGATTCCCCTCTCCGGCGAGGGTGCCGGAGGCGATCTCCCGAATCCCCGAGATGGGATTGGCGCGGCGGCGTCTCCGGAAGGTTTTCCGTATCGTGGCTCTCGGTGCTCGGGGGTTTCGCGACGAAGACTTTAAGTAGGCGGAAGGGCGGAGTCGGAGGCGCGTCACGGGGGCCCGCACAGCAGGGCCGGCGCGGCCGGGGCTTGGGCCGCGCCGCCCTAGTGTGGCGCCACCTCGTGGCCCCACTTCGTTTCCTCTCCGGTCTTACGGAAGCTTCGTGCAAAAATAGGACCACAGGCGTTGATTTCGTCCAATTCCGAGAATATTTCCTTACTAGGATTTCGAAACCAAAAACGACGAGAAAACGAGCAAGCGGCTCTTCGGCATCTCGTCAATAGGTTAGTGCTGGAAAATGCATAATAATGACATATAATGTGTATAAAACATGTGAGTATCATCATAAAAGTAGCATGGAACATAAGAAATTATAGATACGTTTGGGACGTATCAAGCATCCCCAAGCTTAGTTCCTACTCGCCCTCGAGTAGGTAAACGATAACAAAGATAATTTCGAAGTGACATGCTATCATAATCTTGATCATACTATTGTAAAGCATATGAGATGAATGCAGCGATTCGAAGCAATGATGAAGATAATGAGTAAACAGATGAATCATATAGCAAAGACTTTTCATGAATAATACTTTCAATACAAGCATCAATAAGACTTGCATAAGAGTTACTCATAAAGCAATAGATTCAAAGTAAAGGTATTGAAGCAACACAAAGGAAGATATAAGTTTCAGCGGTTGCTTTCAACTTCAACATATATATCTCATGGATAATTGTCAACACAAAGTAATATAACAAGTGCAATAGGTAAACATGTAAGAATCAATGCACATAGTTGGTACAAGTGTTTGCTTCTAAGATAGAAAGAATGGGTGAACTGACTCG
Organism: Lolium rigidum; assembly: GCF_022539505.1. Taxonomy (NCBI): domain Eukaryota; kingdom Viridiplantae; phylum Streptophyta; class Magnoliopsida; order Poales; family Poaceae; genus Lolium; species Lolium rigidum. The sequence continues at coordinate 491,350 of NC_061509.1, read as the reverse complement.
ACATAAAGTAGAAGATTGGCCCTTCGCAGAGGGAAGCATTGATTACTATATTTGTGCTAGAGCTTTTCATGTTGAAAACAAGAAACAATTTTGTCAATGGTAGTAATAAAGCATATGTGTTATGTATAAGACATCTTATAAGTTGCAAGCCTCATGCATAGTATACTAATAGTGCTCGCACCTTGTCCTAATTAGCTTGGATTAACACGGATTATCATTGCATAGCATATGTTTCAACCAAGTGTCACAAAGGGGTACCTCTATGCCGCTTGTACAAAGGTCTAAGGAGAAAGCTCGCATTGGATTTCTCGCTTTTGATTATTCTCAACTTAGACATCCATACCGGGACAACATAGACAACAGATAATGGACTCCTCTTTAATGCATAAGCATTCAACAACAGTTAAAATTCTCATAAGAGATTGAGGATTAGTTGTCCAAACTGAAACTTCCACCATGAATCATGGCTTTAGTTAGCGGCTCAATGTTCTTCTCTAACAGTATGCATACTCAAACCATTTGATCATGAAAATCGCCCTTACTTCAGACAAGACGAACATGCATAGCAACTCACATGATATTCAACAAAGGTAAAAGTTGATGGCGTCCCCAGAAACATGGTTACCGCTCAACAAGCAACTTATTAAGAAATAAGACACATAAGTACATATTCTTCACCACAATAGTTTTTAAGGCCATTTGTCCCATGAGCTATATATTGCAAAGGCAAAGAATAGAATTTTAAAGGTAGCACTCAAGTAATTTACTTTGGAATGGCGGAGAAATACCATGTAGTAGGTAGGTATGGTGGACACAAATGGCATAGTTATAAATGGCATAGTTATTGGCTCAAGGATTTGGATGCATGAGAAGAATTCCTCCCAATACAAGGCTAGGCTAGCAAGGTTGTTTGAAGCAAACTCAAGTATAAAAGGTGCAGAAAAGCTCACATATGAACATATTGTAACTATTATAAGACTTTATATTGTCTCCTTGTTGTTCAAACACCTCAACAAGAAAATATCTAGACTCTAGAGACCAATCATGCAAACCATCATTAATGAGTACAAGGTACATGATGCAAGAGCTTAAACATGATCTATATGAGCACAACAATTGCCAAGTATCACATTATTCAAGACATTAAACCATTTACCACATGCGGCATTTTCCGTTTCCAACCATATAACAATGAATGAAATAGTCCAACTTTCGCAATGAACATTAAAGATAAAGCTAAGAACATATGTGTTCATACGAAACAGCGGAGCGTGTCTCTCTCCCAAACAAAAAATGCTAGGATCCGATTTATTCAAAAAAAAAACAAAAAAAAAACAAACAGACGCTCTAAGTAAAGCACATAAGATGTGACGGAATAAAAATATAGTTTCACTAGAGGAACCTGATAAGTTGTCGATGAAGAAGGGATGCCTTGGGCATCCCCAAGCTTAGACGCTTGAGTCTTCTTAAAATATGCAGGGATGAACCACGGGGGCATCCCCAAGCTTTGACTTTTCACTCTTCTTGATCATATTGTATCATCCTCCTCTCTTGACCCTTGAAAACTTCCTCCACACCAAACTCAAAACAAACTCATTAGAGGGTCGAGTGCATAATTCATATATTCAGAGGTGACATAATCATTCTTAACACTTCGGACATTGCACAAAGCTACTGAAAGTTAATGGAACAAAGAAATCCATCAAACATAGCAAAACAGGCAATGCGAAATAAAAGGCAGAATCTGTCAAAACAGAACAGTCCGTAAAGACGAATTTTAAAGAGGCACCAGACTTGCTCAGATGAAAATGCCCAAATTGAATGAAAGTTGCGATCATATCTGAGGATCACGCACGTAAATTGGCAGATTTTTTTAAAATTTTCTACAGAGACTACTGCTCAAATTCGTGACAGCAAGAAATCTGTTCCTGCGCAGTAATCCAAATCTAGTATTGGCTTCACTATCAAAGAATTTACTTGGCACAACAATGCAATAAAATAAAGATAAGGAGAGGTTGCTACAGTAATACAACTTCCAAGACTCAAATATAAAATAAAAGTGCAGAAGTAAAATAATGGGTTGTCTCCCATAAGCGCTTTTCTTTAACGCCTTTCAGCTAGGCGCAGAAAGTGTGTATCAAGTATTGTCAAGAGACGAAGCATCAACATAGGGGTTGGGAGTTTTCTCAACTATGCATTTTATCTTATCTATGTGAGTTTCAGAGGCTCCCTTTTCATTATTCTTAGGCTTGCTATCCTCGTCAAACAAATTTTCAGGAACAAGCCAACCATAGTTATTTTCTAGAGCGTCATTCATTCCTAGGAGCTTACAAGGTATTGTTGTCTTAATCTCCCCACCATCATTAACATTATTAGTGTACCTTATTCTCTCCATGTCCATCTTTTCAAGGGTACTAGCAAAGTTGGTATAAGAGCCAAGCATCTTGTATAAGAGCCAAGCATCTTATAAGAGCCAAGCATCATTAACATTATTAGTGTACCTTATTCTCTCCATGTCCATCTTTTCAAGGGTACTAGCAAAGTTGGTATAAGAGCCAAGCATCTTATATTTAATAAAGACCTTTCTAGCCTCTCTTGCTACACCACCAAATTCTTTTAGAAGGGTTTCTAAAACAAAATCTTTCTTTTCCCCTTCCTCCATATCACAGAGTGTAAGAAACATGTGTTGGATTATAGGATTGAGATTAACAAATTTAGTTTCCAACATGCGTACTAAAGAAGCAACAACAATTTCATAAGTAGGAGCAAGTTCTACCAAGTGTCTATCTTCAAAATCTTCAGTGGTACTAACATGAGTGAAAAAATCTTCTATATTGTCTCTTCCAATTATAGACCCTCGTCCTACCGGTATATCTTTCAGAGTGAACTTAGGAGGAAACATGATGAAATAAACTAAAGCTAAATAAAGTAAATGCAAGTAACTAATTTTTTTGTGTTTTCAATATAGAGAACAAGACAGTAAATAAAGTAAAGCTAGCAACTATTTTTTTTGTGTTTTTGATATAGAGAGCAAACAAAGCATTAAATAAAATAAAGCAAGACAAAAACAAAGTAAAGAGATTGGAAGTGGAAGACTCCCCTTGCAGCGTGTCTTGATCTCCCCGGCAACGGCGCCAGAAAACAGTCTTGATGCGCGTAAATGACACGTCCGTTGGGAACCCCAAGAGGAAGGTGTGATGAGCACAACAGCAAGTTTTCCCTCAGTAAGAAACCAAGGTTTATCGAACCAGTAGGAGTCAAGAAGCACGTTGAAGGTTGTTGGTGGCGGAGTGTAGTGCCGCGCAACACCAGGGATTCCGGCGCCAACGTGGAACCTGCACAACACAATCACAGTACTTTGCCCCAACGTAACGGTGAGGTTGTCAATCTCACCGGCTTGCTTTGTAAACAAAGGATTAAACGTATTGTGTGGAAGATGATGATTGTTTGCGAAGAACAACAAAGAACAATTGCGGTAGATTGTATTTCAGATGTAAAGAATAGGACCGGGATCCACGAGTTCACTAGTGGTGTCTCTCCCATAAGATAAGCGGATGTTGGGTGAACAAATTACGGTTGGGCAATTGACAAATAAAGAAGGCATAACAATGCACATACATATATCATGATGAGTACTATGAGATTTAATCGGGGCATTACGACAAAGTACATAGACTGCTATCCGACATGCATCTATGCCTAAAAAGTCCACCTTCGAGTTATCATCCGAACCCCTCCGGTATTAAGTTGTAAACAACGGACAATTGCATTAAGTATGGTGCGTAATGTAATCAACACAAATATCCTTAGACAAAGCATCGATGTTTTATCCCTACTGGCAACGACACATCCACAACCTTAGAACTTTCCGTCACTGTCCCGATTTAATGGAGGCATGAACCCACTATCGAGCATAAATACCCCCTCTTGGAGTCACAAGTATCAACTTGGCCGGAGCCTCTACTAGCAACAGAGAGCATGCAAGAACATAAATAACATATATGATAGATTGATAATCAACTTGACATAGTATTCAATATTCATCGGATCCCAACAAACACAACATGAAGGATTACAAATAGGTGATCTTGATCATGATAGGCAGCTCACAAGATCTAACATGATAGCACAATGAGGAGAAGACAACCATCTAGCTACTGCTATGGACCCATAGTCCAGGGGTGGACTACTCACACATCGATCCGGAGGCGATCATGGCGATGAAGAGACCTCGGGAGATGATTCCCCTCTCCGGCAGGGTGCCGGAGGCGATCTCCTGAATCCGCCGAGATGGGATTGGCGGTGGCGGCGTCTCTGGAAGGTTTTCCGTATCGTGGCTCTCGGTACTGGGGGTTTCGCGACGAAGACTTTAAGTAGGCGGAAGGGCGGAGTCGGAGGCCTGACAGGGGGGCCACACAGTAGGCCGGTGCGGCCAGGGCTTGGGCCGCGCCGCCCTAGTGTGGCGCCACCTCGTGGCCCCACTTCGTTTCCTCTCCGGTCTTCTGGAAGCTTCGTGTAAAAATAGGACCCTGGGCGTTGATTTCGTCCAATTCCGAGAATATTTCCTTACTAGGATTTCTGAAACCAAAAACAGCAGAAAACAACAACTGGCTCTTCGGCATCTCGTCAATAGGTTAGTGCCGGAAAATGCATAATAATGACATATAATGTGTATAAAACATGTGAGTATCATCATAAAAGTAGCATGGAACATAAGAAATTATAGATACGTTTGGAACGTATCGCACCTCATAAAAGGATTTTGGCAGTCCAGCCCCAGGGAGTGCATTGATGTATGTCTTCGCAACTGCATTGAAGGCTTTATTGGTTATCCCCTGGTATGACTTGTCATGAAGTAATTTCACAATTAATCGAATCTTGACACAACAGAATCAGGGGCCACTAAGCGCTTAGCATCTTCTATCAGGTCATGGAAAAGAGGCTTCTTGTGATAACCATGGGGCTGTTGGCTTGCATATGGATACAAATCCCGTAACAAATTAGCAGTAGCCTCATCCTGGACGAGATCTTCAGGCTGATAACCATCAGAATAAAGAGGATCAATAATCTCAGGCTGATCATAGTGTTCACCATGGTTAATCCACCTGATACATGTCTGGTCCATCCCATAAACGAATAAATGATCTGAGACTACATGCTGAGGCTTGGACCCAATATTCAAACATACGCGGCATGGGCAAATCACTTCCTTTGTTGTGTCGCCGTCAGTAAAATCACTAACTTGCTTCATGAAGTCTTCAATACCACTCAAATATGTTGGTGTGTTTAATGAGTGAAATAATATCCAAGTTCTGTCCATCTGTTGAGGGAATAGATGGTCAAAGAAGCGATAAGCTATTTCAACAAACAGGTCACCTACGAATGTAAGCAAACATACCCGAGCAAACAGGTCGAATATAAAACTATAAATGCTACATTATTTGAGCCGATTTCAGCAAACGAACTGAGTGCAAAACTATGGCTACCTAGCGAACAGATTTTATTTTAGGCTGACCAGTGGGTTTCCCCACTTTGTATTTTTTCTTTTTATTAATAAAAAGAGGGAAATATGTACAAAAGTTGCTGGAGAGCAGCAACTAAAAGGATCATAGATCCCAAACAGCAAAATATATATAAAATGTTCTACCCATGATATGATTTCCTCTTTGCCTTATGAACAAGGAGAGCAATTTCATCCTTGAATCTCTTGTGCCATCCTGTAAATGCTTGGGGGGGGCGAACGGATATATCGAAAGCAATACAATACCAACACATTCTTTCTTCTTTTTTGCCGTAATTCCGCCGATCTATTAGCAGCGCAAAGAAGTCAAAAGTAATAAGATTACAAACAGGTCCATAGACCACCAAGGCCGTACCTGAGAATACGGAGGGCTTGAGCAAAACAAGAAATAGAGGACCTCAACATGATCATTGGCAACTAAAATGATTTTATATATACTACTCACTCCATTTCAATAAACAATGCACCCTTGTTTTTCGTTTTTTATCTTTGAAAAAATATTAATCTATATCTCTCTATTTAAAAATGATGTTTCAATTTTATGTAGATATACATGTATTTAGATGAGTTTAGTTTGCAGATACATGCAAGTTTTGATGAAGTTGAAACATATTTTTCAGGATGAAGTATATAAAATTTTTTGATATAAAACTGGTATCATTAGAAAGTATTTTCCATCACGGTTCTAACAATGCTGCTTATGTATTATATGATCGTGATATTGTTGTCCTATTTATTTGGTCAAGGTTCACATTGAAATGTGGTAAAATAAATTAAAAGAAGTGCATCGTGTGAAAAAGCAATCTAAGAATTCAAAAGTGCTAATTGTTAGTCGAAACATGACATCTTTCAAAAATGAATCTTCAATTAGTACTTCATAAAAATCACTGAGACAAAATATTAATATTCATTGGAAGACTAACTGAATTAGCTGCACTCGCGATGAAAGAGAAAGAGAAGATACGGGTAAGAGCAAGTACAATAAGGTACAGTCTTTTGTTTGTTTGTTTGTTTGGGTTGCTCATCAAGCTTATCGCTCGATACAATAAGTTACAGTCAGCGGGAGTGGTGTTTTGGAACATGGGTGCATAGTGGGTGGTATCATGGAGTACTATCATAGGTATGCTATATCTATATCTATACTCCTATATAGTGTAGCAATTTTGATAGTTTGAATCCAAGCATCATAATGCAATCTCTACTGTTGATTGTGCACCATCGGACGGTCTAAAACATTGGGATTCGCAGCTACAGTAGCACCCATCATTCTCTACGTCATTCTAGAAACATCTATATATTTGTTCTAGCCAATTCACGCTCCCTCCATACGCGATGCTGCTGGTCACGGCCCGACAACAAAACTCACGGACGCCTATGCTCTCCATAGATCAGCCAGAGTTGAATGCGATGCATGCGAATGGTAGTCACGCTCAAACTTCAGTCAGAACCGAAAGTGTGGCGAGTAGGTCGGTAGCACTGCACGGACATGCAGTTGCATAAGTGCTGGTATGTTCCCTATAGGTGGCACTCGGGCATGGATGGGAGGATAAATTATTGAAGATCTGAATTTTGGCAGCTAAAAAGAAATAAGTACAAAACCTAAGACGTGCAAAATTCAATAGTATATTCAAGAGCACATACATGGCAGAAAATTGCAATTCGCATGAGAAATACAATTCAATGTTAGTAATACATAGTTTTCCCACATTTTACGCTATGCAAGCTATTTTGAGTTGAAATTGTAACGACTGATTTTTAACGTGCAAAGCACATGAAGCTGACTAGTTTATTATAGTGGAGTATTGAAAATGGCATAGAAGGGGATATTGCGAATTGAGAGTGGCATAAACACAACTTCAGTTTTTGTAATGGCATAAACACAACTTGTGAATTGAGGAGTGGCATAGAACCAATTAACCGTTGTTTCAATAATAGCCATCAAAAGCCGATCGAACGCACGAGGATGGATCCAAAATTTACCCATTTTTAGTTTCACAAGAAAATTTTGAACTTAAAATTCGTACTGCCTAGAAGTATTTGAAACAAAAATCCAGTAAATCTTATATGTTGGGTTATGCATTCTGGGGGAGTTTCATCAGATTCAGCCATATTGTTTATCAATAAACCTCATTTTATGTTTTACAACCAACTTTAAACTTAAAATTCAAACTGTCCAGAAAAAAGAACAACATTCCGATAAATCTTATACTATATTTCTTCTGCATTCGGGAAAGATTGGTCGGATTCAAAAAAATAGTTTGGGAATAAACATTGTTTTAGTCTGGACACGACTTATTGTAGAGTGATTTTTGGTTGGATACATTCATGTGCGTTCGATTGGCTTTGGATGGTTATAATTGAACCAAAGTCAACGCTGGACTTCGACACTGAACGTCACCGGAGCTGCGTCAAAAGTCCAGCCATGACTTTGTCTCAATAACGACCATCAAAAGCCGATCGAACGCACAGGAATGGATCCAACCAAAAATCACTCAACCGCTGGAATTTTGACCCGAAAGTCATCGAAGCTGTGTCCATACTTGCCCAACAGGTTGCGTATGAATGTAAACCAACATATCTGAGCAAACAGGTCGAATATAAAACTATATAACTAAATGCCACGTTATTCTTTATCGAAAAAATGCCACGTTATTTGAGCCGATTTCAGCAAACCAACTGAGGTCTATTTTTTTAGGCTGGACAGTGGTTTCCTCGCTGTGTATTTTTCACTGTAATAAAAAAGAGGGAAAAGGTTACTGGAGAGCAGCAACTAAAAGGATCATAGATCCCAAACAGCAAAATCTAGCTAAAAAAGTTCTACCCATGATGATAAGCCATGATATGAGCCATTTCCTCTTTGCCTTACAAACAAGGAGAGCCATTTCATCCTTGAATCTCTTGCGTCTTCTGTAAATGCTTGGGGGCGAACAGATCAATCGAAAGCAATATAATACCAACAAATTTTTTCTTCTTTTTGGCCGTAAATCCACCGATGTATTAGCAGTGCAAAGAACCCAGAAGTAATAAGATTACAAACAGGTCCATAGAGGATTGGCACCAAGCGACGACTACAGACATTGGGCAATGGTGAGCAAGATACAGTGTACGATACGAATGAATTCGAGCAAATAGGTAAAGCGGAAAACAATGTCAAACAAACACATCGAGAGGAAAACAATATCAACCGATCGATTCGAACGAACTAACGAACTTATAAGGGCTGGGCGACGGCGACTGACTTCGATTGAGCTATAATGAATCGTACTTGCCCGGGCCTGAAGATAGCATGCATACCGTGAGGATCTACCAGCTGACCGCGCTGCCGGTGCGGGCTGGAGAAGAACGGCGCCACCGCGCCGGTCGCCGGATGCGCGTGGAGCTGGTCGCGGCCGATCAGAGTGGCAGAGCAGTGGGGAAGTGTTTGAGAAGAACAAGGTGCGGTGTTGAGCTGATACGTCTCCGACGTATCGATAATTTCTTATGTTCCATGCCACATTATTGATGATATCTACATGTTTTATGCATACTTTATGTCATATTTATGCATTTTCCGGCACTAACCTATTAACGAGATGCCGAAGAGCCGATTCTTGTTTTCTGTCGTTTTTGGTTTTAGAAATCCTAGTAAGGAAATATTCTCGGAATTGGACGAAATCAACGCCCGGGGGCCTATTTTTCCACGAAGCTTCCAGAAGACCGGAGGACTTACGAAGTGGGGCCACGAGGTGGCGACACACCAGGGCGGCGCGGCCCAAGCCCTGGCCGCGCCGGCCTGTTGTGTGGGCCCCTCGTGACGCCTCTTGACCTGCCCTTCCGCCTACATATAGTCTTCGTCGCGAAACCCCCAGTACCGAGAGCCACGATACGGAAAACCTTCCAGAGACGCCGCCGCCGCCAATCCCATCTCGGGGGATTCGGGAGATCGCCTCCGGCACCTCGCCGGAGAGGGGAATCATCTCCCGGAGGACTCTTCACCGCCATGGTCGCCTCCGGAGTGATGAGTGAGTAGTTCACCCCTGGACTATGGGTCCATAGCGGTAGCTAGATGGTCGTCTTCTCCTTATGTGCTTCATTGTCGGATCTTGTGAGCTGCCTAACATGATCAAGATCATCTATCTGTAATGCTATATGTTGTGTTTGGTGGGATCCGATGGATAGAGAATACTATGTTATGTTGATTATCAATCTATTACCTATGTGTTGTTTATGATCTTGCATGCTCTCCGTTATTAGTAGAGGCTCGGCCAAGTTTTTACTCTTAACTCCAAGAGGGAGTATTTATGCTCGATAGTGGGTTCATGCCTTCATTAAATGCGGGACGAGTGCCAAAAAGTTCTAAGGTTGTGGATGTGCTTGTTGCCACTAGGGATAAAACATTGATGCTATGTCCGAGGATGTAGTCATTGATTACATTACGCACCATACTTAATGCAATTGTCTGTTGTTTTGCAACTTAATATCGGAAGGGGTTCAGATGATAACCTGAAGGTGGACTTTTTAGGCATATATGCATGCTGGATAGCGGTCTATGTACTTTGTCGTAATGCCCAATGAAATCTCACTATACTCATCATATCATGTATGTGCATGGTCATGCCCTCTCTATTTGTCAATTGCCCAACTGTAATTTGTTCACCCAACATGCTATTTATCTTATGGGAGAGACACCTCTAGTGAACTGTGGACCCCGGTCCATTCTTTTACATCGAATACAATCTCGCAATACTTGTTCTACTTGTTTTCTGCAAACAATCATCATCCACACTATACATCTAATCCTTTGTTACAGCAAGCCGGTGAGATTGACAACCTCACTCGTTTCGTTGGGGCAAAGTACTTTGGTTGTGTTGTGCAGGTTCCACGTTGGCGCCGGAATCCCTGGTGTTGCGCCGCACTACATCCTGCCGCCATCAACCTTCGACGTGCTTCTTGACTCCTACTGGTTCGATAACCTTGGTTTCTTACTAAGGGAAAACTTGCTGCTGTGCGCATCACACCTTCCTCTTGGGGTTCCCAACGGACGTGTCATCTACGCGCATCAAGCTAAATTTCTGGCGCCGTTGCCGGGGAGATCAAGACACGCTGCAAGGGGAGTCTCCACAATCCAATCTCTTTACTTTGTTTTTGTCTTGCTTTATTTTATTTACTACTTTGTTTGCTGCATTATATCAAAACACAAAAAAATTAGTTGCTAGCTTTACTTGATTTACTGTCTTGTTCTCTATATTAAAAACACAAAAAAAAATTAGTTACTTGCATTTGCTTTACTTATTTCAACATGTTTCCTTTTAATTTTACTTGTAAAAGATATACCGTGGGACAAGGGTCTATAATTGGAAGAGATAATATAGAAGAATTTTTCACCCATGTTAGTATGCATGAAGATCTTAAAGATATACCCCTTGCAAAAGCTGTCCCTACTTATGAAGATGCCTCTGTTTGTTTGGTACGCATGATGGAAGCTAGATTTATTAGTCTCAACCCCATGATACAACACATGTTTCTTACCTTTCTGATATGGAGCGGGGGGAGAAGAGAGATTTTGTTCTAAAAGTCTTAGTGCGAGAATTTGCAGATATAGCTAAAGAAGCTAGAAAAGTTTTTAGTAAGCATGAGAGACTTGGTACGATCACCGATTTTAAAGAACACTTGAAAAAATGGATATGGATAGAATTAAGTACACTAATAGTGTTAATGATGGTGGGGAGATTAAAGCACCAATACCATGTAAGCTCCTAGCGATGCATGAAGCTCTAGATGATAATTATGCTTGGCTTGTTCCTGAAAATTTGTTTGATGAGAGTAGCAAACCCAAGACTAATGAAAAGGGAGCCGCTGAAACCTATGTATCCAAAATATTATGCATGGTTGAGAAAACTCCAAACCCCGCTGTCGATGCATCATCTCTTTATAACACTTGATATACACTTTCTGCGCCTAGCTGAAAGGCGTTAAAGAAAAGCGCTTATGGGAGACAACCCATGTTTTTACTACAGTATTTTTATTTTATATTTGAGTCTTGGAAGTTGTTTACTACTGTAGCAACCTCTCCTTATCTTAGTTTTGTGCATTGTTGTGCCAAGTAAAGTCTTTGATAATAAGGTTCATACTAGATTTTGATTACTGCGCAGAAACAGATTTCTTTGCTGTCACGAATCTGGGCCTAATTCTCTGTAGGTAACTCAGAAAATTATGCCAATTTACGTGAGTGATCCTCAGATATGTACGCAACTTTCATTAAATTTGAGCATTTTCATCTGAGCAAGTATGGTGCCTCAATAAAATTCGTCTTTATGAACTGTTCTGTTTTGGCAGATTCTGCCTTTTATTTCGCATTGCCTGTTTTGATATGCTTGATGGATTTTTCTATTCCATTAACTTTCAGTAGCTTTGTGCAATGTCCAGAAGTGTTAAGAATGATTATGTCACCTCTGAACATGTAAATTTTGATTGTGCACTAACCCTCTAATGAGTGTGTTTTGAGTTTGGTGTGGAGGAAGTTTTCAAGGATCAAGAGAGGGAGATGATACAATATGATCAAGGAGAGTGAAAGCTCTAAGCTTGGGGATGCCCCGGTGGTTCACCCCTGCATATTTTAAGAAGACTCAAGCGTCTAAGCTTGGGGATGCCCAAGGCATCCCCTTCTTCATCGACAACATTATCGGGTTCCTCCCCTGAAACTATATTTTTATTCCATCACATCTTATGTGCTTTGCTTGGAGCGTCGGTTTGTTTTTGTTTTTGTTTTGTTTGAATAAAATGGATCCTAGCATTCATTGTGTGGGAGAGAGACACGCTCCGCTTGTTGCATATGGACAAATATGTCCTTAGGCTTTACTCATAGTATTCATGGCGAAGGTTGAATCTTCTTCGTTAAATTGTTATATGGTTGGAATCGGGAAATGCTACATGTAGTAATTCTAAAATGTCTTGAATAATTTGATACTTGGCAATTGTTGTGCTCATGTTTAAGCTCTTTCATCATATACTTTGCACTTATTAATGAAGAAATACATAGAGCTTGCTAAAATTTGGTTTGCATATTTGGTCTCTCTAAAGTCTAGATAATTTCTAGTATGGAGTTTGAACAACAAGGAAGGCGGTGTAGAGTCTTATAATGTTTACAATATGTCTTTTATGTGAGTTTTGCTGCACCGGTTCATCCTTGTGTTTGTTTCAAATAACCTTGCTAGCCTAAACCTTGTATCGAGAGGGAATACTTCTCATGCATCCAAAATCCTTGAGCCAACCACTATGCCATTTGTGTCCACCATACCTACCTACTACATGGTATTTCTCCGCCATTCCAAAGTAAATTGCTTGAGTGCTACCTTTAAAATTTCTATCCTTTACCTTTGCAATATATAGCTCATGGGACAAATATCCTAAAAAACTATTGTGGTATTGAATATGTACTTATGCACTTTATCTCTTATTAAGTTGCTTGTTGTGCGATAACCATGTTCCTGGGGACGCCATCAACTACTCTTTGTTGAATATCATGTGAGTTGCTATGCATGTCCGTCTTGTACTGAAGTAAGGGAGATTTACCACTCATTTAATGGTTAGAGCATGCATAATGTTAGAGAAGAACATTGGGCCGCTAACTAAAGCCATGATCCATGGTGGAAGTTTCAGTTTTGGACATATATCCTCAATCTCATATGAGAACATTAATTGTTGCTACATGCTTATGCATTAAAGAGGAGTCCATTATCTGTTGTCTATGTTGTCCCGGTATGGATGTCTAAGTTGAGAATAATCAAAAGCGAGAAATCCAATGCGAGCTTTCTCCTTAGACCTTTGTACGAGGCGGCATAGAGGTACCCCTTTGTGACACTTGGTTAAAACATGTGTATTGCGATGACAATCCCGGTAATCCAAGCTAATTAGGACAAGGTGCGGGCACTATTAGTATACTATGCATGAGGCTTGCAACTTGTAAGATATAATTTACATGATACATATGCTTTATTACTACCGTTGACAAAATTGTTTCTTGTTTTCAAAACCAAAGCTCTAGCACAAATATAGCAATCAATGCTTCCCTCTGCGAAGGGCCTTTCTTTTACTTTTATGTTGAGTCAGTTCACCTATCTCTCTCCACCTCAAGAAGCAAACACTTGTGTGAACTGTGCATTGATTCCTACATACTTGCATATTGCACTTGTTATATTACTTTACATTGACAATATCATTGAGATATACATGTTACAAGTTGAAAGCAACCGCTGAAACTTAATCTTCCTTTGTGTTGCTTCAATACCTTTACTTTGATTTATTGCTTTATGAGTTAACTCTTATGCAAGACTTATTGATGCTTGTCTTGAAAGTACTATTCATGAAAAGTATTTGCTTTATGATTCATTTGTTTACTCATGTCATTACCATTGTTTTGATCGCTGCATTCATTACATATGCTTACAATAGTATGATCAAGGTTATGATGGCATGTCACTCCGGAAATTATCTTTGTTATCATTTACTCGCTCGGGACGAGCAGAACTAAGCTTGGGGATGCTGATACGTCTCCGACGTATCGATAATTTCTTATGTTCCATGCCACATTATTGATGATATCTACATGTTTTATGCATACTTTATGTCATATTTATGCATTTTCCGGCACTAACCTATTAACGAGATGCCGAAGAGCCGATTCGTTGTTTTACGCTGTTTTTGGTTTCAGAAATCCTAGTAAAGAAATATTCTCGGAATTGGACGAAATCAACGCCCAGGGGCCTATTTCTCCACGAAGCTTCCAGAAGACCGGAGGACTTACGAAGTGGGGCCACGAGGTGGCCAGACACCAGGGCGGCGTGGCCCAAGCCCTGGCCGCGCCGGCCTGGTGTGTGGGCCCCTCGTGACGCCTCTTTACCTGCCCTTACGCCTACATATAGTCTTCGCCGCGAAACCCCCAGTACCGAGAGCCACGATACGGAAAACCTTCCAGAGACGCCGCCGCCGCCAATCCCATCTCGGGGGATTCAGGAGATCGCCTCCGGCACCCTTCCGGAGAGGGGAATCATCTCTCGGAGGACTCTTCACCACCATGGTCGCCTCCGGAGTGATGAGTGAGTAGTTCACCCCTGGACTATGGGTCCATAGCAGTAGCTAGATGGTCGTCTTCTCCTTATGTGCTTCATTGTCGGATCTTGTGAGCTGCCTAACATGATCAAGATCATCTATCTGTAATGCTATATGTTGTGTTTGGTGGGATCCGATGGATAGAGAATACTATGTTATGTTGATTATCAATCTATTACCTATGTGTTGTTTATGATCTTGCATGCTCTCCGTTATTAGTAGAGGCTCTGGCCATGTTTTTACTCTTAACTCCAAGAGGGAGTATTTATGCTCGATAGTGGGTTCATGCCTCCATCAAATGCGGGACGGTGGACGGAAAGTTCTAAGGTTGTGGATGTGCTTGTTGCCACTAGGGATAAAACATTGATGCTATGTCCGAGGATGTAGTTATTGATTACATTACGCACCATACTTAATGCAATTGTCTGTTGTTTGCAACTTAATGTCGGAAGGGGTTCGGATGATAACTCTGAAGGTGGACTTTTTAGGCATATATGCATGCTTGGATAGCGGTCTATGTACTTTGTCGTAATGCCCAATTAAATCTCACTATACTCATCATATCATGTATGTGCATGGTCATGCCCTCTCTATTTGTCAATTGCCCAACCGTAATTTGTTCACCCAACATGCTATTTATCTTATGGGAGAGACACCTCTAGTGAATTGTGGACCCCGGTCGATTCTTTTACATCGAATACAATCTCTTGCAATACTTGTTCTACTTGTTTTCTCGCAAACAATCATCATCCACACTATACATCTAATCCTTTGTTACAGCAAGCCGGTGAGATTGACAACCTCACTGTTTCGTTGGGGAAAAGTACTTTGGTTGTGTTGTGCAGATTCCACGTTGGCGCCGGAATCCCTGGTGTTGCGCCGCACTACATCCCGCCGCCATCAACCTTCGACGTGCTTCTTGACTCCTACTGGTTCGATAACCTTGCTTTCTTACTGAGGGAAAACTTGCTGCTGTGCGCATCACACCTTCCTCTTGGGGTTCCCAACGGACGTGTCATCTACGCGCATCAGCGGCCTGGTTCACCGAGGGTGTGTCTAGAGAAGAACAGGGCGCCGAAGGAGGTGTCTAGAGAAGAACAAGGTGGGCTGGGT
>NC_061509.1:441012-475529 GCF_022539505.1 Lolium rigidum | reverse complement strand
GTAGCTACAAAGTAATGAAGCGAAGTTCCCATCTATTCAGCACAAGTTCTGGGAGAAGAGTCCGCTTGATGATATTAATATTGAGTATGCAGCCAGAGATGCTTATGTTTCGTATCAACTGTATCGTACAATTCTTGCCTGCAACTATGGACAGCGGCATAGGCTACCTCCGCAAGCAACAGCAACAGCATTGCAACCCAGTTCAACGGGTGGCGCAGAGGCTTCTTCATCGAGCATCTGCAAAGTAAAACAAGTATTGGTTGGCACGAAGCGACCAAGTGGGGATGAAGGGTGGACACAAATCCGCATGACTGATGGGCATGAATATTGGAGTGCCGCGTCCCGGAAATTTCCCATGTATTATGAAACAAGCCCTCCTCATTATCTTGAGGGCGAGTGGGATGATTGGCCAGAGGACAAGAAGCCGAAGATAGATTGGAGTGATGTGCCTGCCGACACACCCGTGTTCTATGCTAAGTGAAGTGTGTATGTTCATACCAGGCTTTTGTGTAAATGTGATGAACTACTTGTCTAAAATGCAAAGTGTGTGTTTTGCACTTGAAAACATCTTCTAGGAATTTGCTGTGTGTACGTGTGTGAGTGTGTAGCTGAATAAGGGCTACTATGTTTATTTTGTGCGTGTGATCGTTTGTTACAAATGCAAACCCTGTCTCTACACCTGAACAAATGTTAAACGTTTTAATACCCGTGTTCATACTGTGCTTTTATGTATGTATCTGAGATGTTTACTGTTCATCATGAAAAATGATCAACAAATATGTACCAACCCTCACATGTACTTTTTATCAACAATTGAGTTAATGTTTTACCAACCCATTTAATTTTTCGTTACCTCTTTCTTTTTAGTTTTTTTTTTATTTTTTGTTTGTAGACAAAAGGTGGTCCTTCTTGTTTTTTAAGGGAGCAAGGAAAAAATAATTATCTACCCATGCATTCAGTATTCATCAACACATGAGTTCACGTGTTACCGACCCATTTTTCGTTATTTTTAGCTGCATCTATTTTTTTTTCTTATATATGAACCTTTTGTTTTCTTTTTTTGTTTCTCACGTGAATAGGGTGAACCTACTTATCAACCCTCCCATGCACTCTTCATCAATAGGTGGCTCAATGTTTTACCAACCTATCTACTCTCTTGTTACCATCTTATTTTCTTTCTTTTTCTATAGACAAATGTGGTACTTTTTGGTATTTTTAAGGTAATCAGGGAACCTACTTATCACCCCTCCCATGCACTCTTCATCAGTAGGTGCCTCAATATTTTTACCAACCCATCTACTATTTTGTTACCTCCTTTTTTTTTCTTTTTCTCTACACAAAGGTGGTCCTTTTTGGTATTTTAAGGGAACAAGGGAACCTACTTATCAACCCTCCCATGAACTCTTCATCAATAGGTGACTCAATGTTTTACCAACCCATCTACTCTCTTGTTACCTTCTATCTTTCTTTCTTTTTCTATAGACAAAGGTGGTCCTTTTTGGTTCTTTAAGGGAATAAGGGAACCTACTTTATCAACCCTCCCATGTAATCTTAATCAATAGGTGGCTTAATGTTTTACCAACACATCTACTCTTTTTGTTACCTGCTTTTTTTACTGTACACAAAGGTTGTCCTTTTTGTTTTTTAAGGCAACAAGGGAACCTACTTATCAACCCTCCCATACACTCTTCATCAACAGGTGACTTAATGTTTTATCAACCCATCTATTATCCTCTAACCATCTTCTTTCTTCCTTTTTTCTGTAGACAAATGTGGTCTTTTTGTTATTTTAGGGAACAAGGTAACCTACTTATCAACCCTCCCATGCACTCTTCATGAATAGGTGGCTCAATGTTTTACCAACCCATCTACTCTTTTGTTACCTCCTTCTTTTTTTCTTTTTTTGTACACAAAGGTGGTCTTTTTTGTTTTTTAAGGGAACAAGGGAACCTACTTACCAACCATCCCATGCACTCTTCATCAAAAGGTGACTCAATGTTTTATCAACCCATCTACTCTCTTTGTTACCTCCTTGTTTTTATTTCTTTTTTTTGTACACAAAGTTGGTCCTTTTTGGTTTCTTAAGGGAACAAGGGAACCTACTTATCAACACTCCCATGCACTCTTTATCAATAGTTGGCTCAATGTTTTACCAACCCATCTACTCTCTTGTTACCTCCTTATTTCTTTCTTTTTCTGTAGACAAAGGTGGTCCTTTTTGGTTTTTAAGGGAATAAGGGAACCTAATTATCAACCCTCCCATGCTCTCTTGATCAATATCTGGCTCAATGTTTTTATCAACCCATCTACTCTCTTGTTACCATCTTATTTCTTTTCTTTTTCTGTAGACAAAGGTGGTCCTTTTTGGTTTTTAAGGGAATAAGGGAACCTAATTATCAACCCTCCCATGCACTCTTGATCAATATCTGGCTCAATGTTTTATCAACCCATCTACTCTCTTGTTACCTCCTTATTTCTTTTCTTTTTTCTGTAGACAAAGGTGGTCCTTTTTGGTTTTTTAAGGGACCAAGGGAACCTAATTATCAACCCTCCCATGCACTCTTGATCAATATCTGGCTCAATGTTTTATCAACCCATCTACTCTCTTGTTACCTCCTTATTTCTTTCTTTTTCTGTAGACAAAGGTGCTCCTTTTTGGTTTTTTAAGGGAATAAGGGAACCTAATTATCAACCCTCCCATGCAATCTTCATCAATAGGTGGCTCAATGTTTTATCAACCCATCTACTCTCTTGTTACCATCTTCTTTCTTTCTTTTTCTGTAGACAAAGGTGGTTCTTTTTGGTTTTTTAAGGGAATAAGGGAACCTACTTATCAACCCTCCCATAAGGGAACCCAATTATCAACTCTCCCACGCACTCTTGATCAATATGTGGCTCAATGTTTTATCAACCCATCTACTCTCTTGTTACAATCTTCCTTCTTTCTTTTTCTGTAGACAAAGGTGCTCCTTTTTGTTTTTTTGAGGGAACAAGGGAACCTACTTATCAACCCTCCCATGCAATCTTCATCAATAGGTGGCTCAATGTTTTATCAACACATCTACTCTCTTGTTACCAGCTTATTTCTTTCTTTTCTGTAGACAAAGGTGGTCCTTTTTGATTTTTTAAGGGAACAAGGGAACCTACTTATCAAACCTCCCATGCAATCTTCATCAATAGGTGGCTCAATGTTTTATCAACCCATCTACTCTCTTGTTACCTCCTTCTTTTTTTTCTTTTTCTGTACACAAAGGTGGTCCTTTTTGTTTGTTAAGGGAACAAGGGAACCTACTTATCAACCCTCCCATGCACTCTTCATCAATAGTTGGCTCAATGTTTTTACCAACACATCTACTCTCTTGTTACCTCCTTCTTTTTTTCTTTTCCTGTACACAAAGGTGGTCCTTTTTGTTTTTTAAGGGAACAAGGGAACCTACTTATCAACCATCCGATGCACTCTTCATCAATAGTTGGCTCAATGTTTTTACCAACCCATCTACTCTCTTGTTACCTCCTTCTTTTTTTTCTTTTTCCTGTACACAAAGGTGGTCCTTTTTGTTTTTTAAGGGAACAAGGGAACCTACTTATCAACCATCCGATGCACTCTTCATCAATAGTTGGCTCAATGTTTTACCAACCCATCTACTCTCTTGTTACCTCCTTCTTTCTTTCTTTTTCTATAGACAAAGGTGGTCCTTTTTGGTTCTTTAAGGGAATAAGGGAACCTACTTTATCAACCCTCCCATGTAATCTTAATCAATAGGTGGCTTAATGTTTTACCAACCCACCTACTCTTTTGTTACCTCCTTCTTTTTTTTCTTTTTCCTGTACACAAAGGTGGTCCTTTTTGTTTTTTAAGGGAACAAGGGAACCTACTTATCAACCATCCAATGCACTCTTCATCAATAGGTGGCTCAATGTTTTACCAACCCATCTACTCTCTTGTTACCTCCTTCTTTTTTTCTTTTTTCTGTACACAAAGGTGGTCCTTTTTGTTTTTTAAGGGAACAAGGGAACCTACTTATCAACCATCCGATGCACTCTTCATCAACAGCTGGCTCAATGTTTTTACCAACCCATCTACTATCTTGTTACCTCCTTCTTTTTTTCTTTTTTTGTACACAAAGGTGGTCCTTTTTGTTTTTTAAGGGAACAAGGGAACCTACTTATCAACCATCCGATGCACTCTTCATCAATAGGTGGCTCAATGTTTTTACCAACCCATCTACTCTCTCGTTACCTCCTTCTTTTTTTTTCTTTTCATGTACACAAAGGTGGTACTTTTTGTTTTTTAAGGGAACAAGGGAACCTACTTATCAACCATCCGATGCACTCTTCATCAATAGGTGGCTCAATGTTTTTACCAACCCATCTACTCTCTTGTTACCTCCTTATTTTTTTCTTTTTCTGTACACAAAGGTGGTCCTTGTTTGTTTTTTAAGGGAACAAGGTAACCTACTTATCAACCATCCGATGCACTCTTCATCAATAGGTGGCTCAATGTTTTACCAACCCATCTACTCTCTTGTTACCTCCTTCTTTTTTTCTTTTCCTGTACACAAAGGTGGTCCTTTTTGTTTTTTAAGGGAACAAGGGAACCTACTTATCAACCATCCGATGCACTCTTCATCAATAGGTGGCTCAATGTTTTTACCAACCCATCTACTCTCTTGTTACCTCCTTCTTTTTTTTTTCCTGTACACAAAGGTGGTCCTTTTTGTTTTTAAGGGAACAAGGGAAGCTACTTACCAACCATCCGATACACTCTTCATCAAAAGGTGACTCAATGTTTTATCAACCCATATACTCTCTTTGTTACCTCCTTGTTTTTATTTCTCTTTTTTTGTACACAAAGTTGGTCCTTTTTGGTTTCTTAAGGGAACAAGGGAACCTACTTATCAACACTCCCATGCACTTTTTATCAATAGGTGGCTCAATGTTTTACCAACCCATCTACTCTCTTGTTACCTCCTTATTTCTTTCTTTTTCTGTAGACAAGGTGGTCCTTTGTGGTTTTTAAGGGAATAAGGGAACCTAATTATCAACCCTCCCATGCTCTCTTGATCAATATCTGGCTCAATGTTTTTATCAACCCATCTACTCTCTTGTTACCATCTTATTTCTTTTCTTTTTCTGTAGACAAAGGTGGTCCTTTTTGGTTTTTTAAGGGAACAAGGGAACCTAATTATCAACCCTCCCATGCACTCTTGATCAATATCTGGCTCAATGTTTTATCAACCCATCTACTCTCTTGTTACCTCCTTATTTCTTTTCTTTTTTCTGTAGACAAAGGTGGTCCTTTTTGGTTTTTTAAGGGAACAAGGGAACCTACTTATCAACCCTCCCATGCAATCTTCATCAATAGGTGGCTCAATGTTTTATCAACCCATCTACTCTCTTGTTACCATCTTCTTTCTTTCTTTTTCTCGTAGACAAAGGTGGTTCTTTTTGGTTTTTTAAGGGAATAAGGGAAC
Organism: Lolium rigidum; assembly: GCF_022539505.1. NCBI lineage: Eukaryota > Viridiplantae > Streptophyta > Magnoliopsida > Poales > Poaceae > Lolium > Lolium rigidum. Next base: position 470,055 of record NC_061509.1, on the reverse strand, counting down.
CTACTTATCAACCCTCCCATAAGGGAACCCAATTATCAACTCTCCCACGCACTCTTGATCAATATGTGGCTCTATGTTTTATCAACCCATCTACTCTCTTGTTACAATCTTCCTTCTTTCTTTTTTCTGTAGACAAAGGTGGTCCTTTTTGGTTTTTTAAGGGAACAAGGGAACCTACTTATCAACTCTCCCACGCACTCTTGATCAATATGTGGCTCAATGTTTTATCAACCCATCTACTCTCTTGTTACAATCTTCCTTCTTTCTTTTTCTGTAGACAAAGGTGCTCCTTTTTGTTTTTTTGAGGGAACAAGGGAACCTACTTATCAACCCTCCCATGCAATCTTCATCAATAGGTGGCTCAATGTTTTATCAACACATCTACTCTCTTGTTACCGACTTATTTCTTTCTTTTACGTAGACAAAGGTGGTCCTTTTTGATTTTTTAAGGGAACAAGGGAACCTACTTATCAAACCTCCCATGCAATCTTCATCAATAGGTGGCTCAATGTTTTATCAACCCATCTACTCTCTTGTTACCTCCTTCTTTTTTTTCTTTTTCTGTACACAAAGGTGGTCCTTTTTGTTTTTTAAGGGAACAAGGGAACCTACTTATCAACCCTCCCATGCACTCTTCATCAATAGGTGGCTCAATGTTTTTACCAACACATCTACTCTCTTGTTACCTCCTTCTTTTTTTCTTTTCCTGTACACAAAGGTGGTCCTTTTTGTTTTTTAAGGGAACAAGGGAACCTACTTATCAACCATCCGATGCACTCTTCATCAATAGTTGGCTCAATGTTTTACCAACCCATCTACTCTCTTGTTACCTCCTTCTTTTTTTCTTTTCCTGTACACAAAGGTGGTCCTTTTTGTTTTTAAGGGAACAAGGGAACCTACTTATCAACCATCCAATGCACTCTTCATCAATAGGTGGCTCAATGTTTTACCAACCCACCTACTCTCTTGTTACCTCCTTCTTTTTTTCTTTTTCCTGTACACAAAGGTGGTCCTTTTTGTTTTTAAGGGAACAAGGGAACCTACTTATCAACCATCCGATGCACTCTTCATCAATAGCTGGCTCAATGTTTTACCAACCCATCTACTCTCTTGTTACCTCCTTGTTTTTTTCTTTTTACGTACACAAAGGTGGTCCTTTTTTGTTTATCAACTCTACTTATCAACCCTCTCATGAACTCTTCATCAACACCTTAGTCCATATGTTACCAACACTCCCATTGAGTCTTTATCAACATGTATATGGAAGCTTAACCGACACCTACATTATTATGTTACCAAGAAGGGAATTGCGGAAGAAGGGAATTGTCATGTTGCAAGTCGTAGTTCATTTCATTTGCAAGTGGATTATGCTGCTCCCCTCCCTTTTTTTTAACCCTAAAATTTCACTAGCCCAAAAAGAGAATAAGGGAATAGTTAATATTTTTTTTACTACGTGAACATGTAAAGGGAATTGCCCACGTGCAGCAAGCAAATTAACGTACGACAACCCAACTTGTGTCACGAGCGGAAAGGGAATTGCCACGAAAGAGAATTGCCACGAGCGGAAAGGGAATTGTCACGAGCGGAAGGCAAATCAATTAAGGCACGTAACCTCTGTGGTCCACAATTACCACAAAGGGAAAACGCGTTTTTATGGTTTTATTCCCAAATTGGGTTGTCCGAAACCGATCGCTTGATTTAATCCTGGCGCGCGAGCGCCAGCTAGGGCCGCCCCTGTCAAACTGTTTAACTTGTCCTAAAAGATTTGGACTCGAACTTAACTTATCTGTGTTATACTACGAGATTCTGAACTCCATGGACAAAGCTTACTACCATGCAAGGCAGGTCAGTCCGTGTCAGTGTAACATTTACCTTTCTACTGTTTTTGAATTGTGCAATGTTGTGTTTACGTTATGTCCAAGTCATAAGCTGCAATGTATTAGTCAGTTTTTACCTTTAACCAGATTTTGTTGAGATTCTTGTATAGCCTGTTCATGATTTACTTGCAGAACTGGTTTGGGTCTTATACAGTGAAATCTATAGAAATTAACTATGATATATCATCTTGCTCTTAGAGGGGTCATGGTGTAACCATTCTAAGGGTCAGCAGCTTATTTTCAGGGAATATGTCTACGTCACTACGTATTTGTTTCTCTTGGTGATTATATCGTACAAGATGTAAAACCTAAAATATTCCTTGATATGATGGGAATTGGCTTTTTTTTGCACGCAGGAAAATGTGAATTGTAGATTGCAGACTGTGCTAAAGCCTCATTGTGTCACTTATGCAGTGTACCTAGTTGACTATTTCTCAGTACTAAATTGCTTTGTGAACGGGTAGGAGAGCGACTAGAGGGGAGGGGTGAATAGGCGCTACTCAATTTTTAGGATATGCAAGAAGTAAAGTAGGCAACTTGAAGTAAATGGATCACCTTTTCCCCGGTGAGCACACCACCAAGGTGTATCCACTTCTCTACTAAGCAAGGTCGGGCGAGGCGGCTAACCTTCACACAAGGTTGGGGAAAGACTCCACATATAACTTGGAGGCTCCCAACACCATCTAGACCTAGTAACAGCACCAAGCTAGCCTCTAGATGCACTCTCAAGTCTCAACAATGACCTCCACAAAAGGAGATCTAGGGTTCTAAGGCCATCTCCAACGCACTCCCGCAAAACGGACCGCTTTTTCGGTACGTTTTGGTCCGGATGTGGCTGCCCGCGGACACGAAACAGGCCGCTGCCCGTATGCGGGTGGCAGCGGCCCCAACGGTCCCCCGCCAAAATAAACAGGCCCAAAGAAAATAAAAACACATAGGTTTATTATATATAGGGGCCAACAAGGGGCCAATTTTACAACTAAAAAAGAAAAAGTAGTAGTATAATGGCAGATTCTAGTCGCCACCGGCATCTAGTCATCGTCGCTGAGGTCAATGAAGACCCGCGGCGGCGGCCACACATTGGCCAGAGGAGGAGTTGGTGGCAGCTGCTTCGCTGCCGGTGGTGGAGGTGGCGAGATGGCCGCCTGCTGCCACAACTTGATGGCCTCCTCGAGGCCACTCCACTTGGTCTGGTCCTCCGCCTCGGAGATGAGGATGGCGCGATGGATGGCCTCCTACTCGGTGAGGTTGCCCTCCATCGGCTCGTATCCGCCATCGTCGTCGTCCTCCTTCACGGCCTGGTTGTAGGCCTGTGGAGCAAGCGAAGGGACCCACAGGACGGGCTCCACTAGTTTGTGGCCGCCCCGATGTACTGAGCCCAGTCGGGACTGTCAGGGCATGGCGTGGGGAAGACGAAGCCATCCCATTGCTGCCGCTGCGGCCACTCCGATAACTCCTCCTTCACGGCCACCACTTCCGCCGGTGCCGGCTCCTGGTGCGCCTCCTACTGCGCCTCGTAGTCCACGTCCTCGTCTTCGAGGTGCGCCTCGATGTCTGCGGGCTGCTCCTCGTGTTCTGCCTCGAACCACCTCGCCCACGGTGGCGAGTCCCGCCCCAGATCCGGCGGCAGGTACGCCTGTTGTCGGAGGATCTCCCGACGGCGAGCAGGCCCATGCGTGGGGATGGTGGGGACCGGTACCCTCGCCTGGTTGAGGTGCCACCCGTGTGGCAGGCGGACGTCGGGCCAGGGCAGAGGAACGCTGGCCTCCGCGAACTGGCGGGCGGTCTCGCTCCACGTAGATGCGCTACTCCGAGCACGACACAGGTGGAGGACGTTGCGGCCTCTGCACTACGCGGAAGAAGCGACGACCACCATTGCCGCCGGAGTGAGACCTGCCGGCCTCGTGATCATTTTTCCCGGGCCGGAACCATCTGCTGCCCTCGGCCATGGTCGCGAGCTAGGGCGCCGCTAGGGTTTCGGTCGGTGGGGGAGAGGTAGTGTGGGAGTGGGGACTGGTGTGGGCTCGAGGACGACAATGGGTCTTCATTTAAGAAGACCGCGTGGACCCACGTCGCCTCACCTCCCTGGTCGCTGAACATGGTAACATGCGGGGCCGGTGCAATCTAGCGCGGACACACGCGGACGCTTGCAGTGTCCGCGGCCACCGCAAACCCGGCCAAAATTTTGGCCAGAGATGCGGGCCAAACGAACAGAAAACGTGGCCAAGTCCGGATACAGTACGCTGTTGTGCCTCGTTTTCGGCCTGGACGGACCGCAACGGACACAACCGGTCCGGATGCGGGTCACCGTTGGAGATGGCCCAAAATCCACAAAGAAAAAGTTAGGGAATCCGGAATTTCTTGGTAGATCGGGCCCGCCTCCGTCTTTATTTTTCCGAAAGTATTGGGTGATTTATTTTTGAACCAAGACAAAGTAGGAGAGGCTCCTAGTGTGGTTTTTCATTCATTACCACAAATATTTACAAAGATTCGGTGATTTGGTTGGCTAGGGAGGAAGATCGACGACTTTAAAGCTCAACAACAATGGATGAGGGAGTGTTCCAACGTCTATAGTCCTTGAGTTATGTACTTACATAACTGAAGATTAAAGGTTAAAGGTAACATTATTATCTTTTTGTTTGTTTGTGAATACTTTTTCCACAAGCCTCTGCGGCAAGAGGTTAACTTGCAGTGCATGTTTCGTTTGTGAGGGTTAACTTGTAGAGCTTGTCTCAAGAAACCCAAAAGGACTGCTCCAGTGACATACAGGTTGCCAAGTACCTAGTCAGTCAACGGGTAGGTGACCAGAAACTCATTGTACTATACTATACTGAGTGCTGGTGCTTATGAAAATCCATCATGCTGCCTCTTGTATTGTATATATGCTGACCTGAGCTCAGTGGCTGCTAATCACCAAGATCCATCCATGGAGCCAATGCGAGGAAGAGCACAGACGTGGATGCTCCTATGGCTTGCCTTCTGCTTGCTAGAGCATTCGTATTCCCAGGTGTTCCCGTTCCCCATCCCCTTCTTTACACCGTCCCACACCAATCAACAAAACGGTGAGAAGAATCTGATAGAACTTTGTTGAGCCTTGCAGCACAATGCATGTAACATAAGTCCTGTTTTCCTCTGGTTTTGTTGAAGCAGTTGATGCTGTAAACAAGCTGTACGTTTCACTGGGCTCGCCGGACCTCCGTGGCTGGGCTGCCACGGGAGGAGACCCCTGCGAGGAGGCGTGGCAAGGGGTGCAGTGCATCGGTCCCAACATAACAGCAATGTAAGCTCTTCGCTCCAAATCTCCTACACCGCGGCGGTTTACTTTCAAAATTGTACATTCCAGTAGTCAGAAGTGTTTTTTCTGAACCTGACAGAGAGCTCAGAGGCGTGGGACTGGAGGGGAAGCTGACGGAGGCACTGGGAAAGCTTACTGCCATCACAAGATTGTCCGTGATCTCGCATCATATTTAAGTTCTATTTTCTGTCCACTAGTAGTTAATTTCGTTGATGAAAACTGTTCTTGTTTTGTGTTCATGTAGGGATCTGTCGTCGAACAATCTCAATGGCAAGCTCCCGGATTCAATGGCAATGCTTAAATCCCTTTCAACACTGTGAGTACCTGAATATCATGCTTGTAAATTATGCCATGATATTCTCTTCCTGCTTGTTTATGGTTTTGCAATGTGTTGCAGGCATGTGCAGAACAACAGGCTAACTGGGACACTTGATATGCTACGTGATCTTCCCCTGAAAGACTTGTAATTGCTTCACCAATTTAGACAGATACCCAGCTCATACTATCAAATGATGGTTACGACACTAATCCTTCTTAACAAAATAATAACGCGCAAATTCTTGGTGTTCTGGAGAAAAGAAAACAATTTCTCTGATACAAATATCATACTGACCCTGAACATTGTTACTACCACCATTTTACCGATTTTCTTCGTACTGCATTTTCTGGCATCATTCGCTCCCAAATACTGATTCTGTGTGGACATTTGCAGGAATGTAGAGAACAATGTTTTCTCAGGATCAATCCCAGAGAAGATGCTCAATATCCCAAAATTTCTGTAAGAATTCCATCCTCCCATCGATATTCAAGAGCCGTAAGAGCTCAGCTGACTACCGCCTATCTGACAGGACCATTCTTTCCTGAATATTCTGCAGAAGAAACGGCAACCATTTCACTGATGCACTGATCCCCAGTTCCTCTCCGCCCACGACGCCGTCTCCTTCTCCAGCTGCACACCCTCAAATTAATGTAATCCCAGAAGTTACTCCACAGGGCACTGCACACGGTTCTGGTCCCCCGAGACACAGCATGAAGGTCTCCCCAGCTAAGGCTGCTGGATACAGTGTCCTCGCCGCCGGTTCACTGACCATCGCAATTCTCGTGATCGTGTTGGTCGTGTCAAGAAGGCGGCAGGAGAGGTCCATTCATGGAGGGTACCTAAGGGGATCTGCGATGAAGGCGCCGAGCTGGAGGAGGGATGCTACTAAGCTTGGTGCAGCTGTCAACTCTGACAAAGAACGAATCACAGGTATATCCTTTTTTTTCTGTTGACATTTCCTTCTCACAGTCAATCGGTAGCGTATTCAGACATAAATGATCGTTGTTGCTCGTTGGGCCTCTGAAGATGCAGAGGCGATTGTGGGAAGTCCAGGAAATCATACAAGGACATCGGGTTCATGGGCTCATCCATCTCTGCAGAACAACAGCATGCCGAGTATTGTTTCAGGCTACAGTGTTCAGGGAAGTTCAGAAGAAGGCCAATCTCCGCGGTTTTCTTTCAGGTTCTTCACGGTTGCATCGCTGCAACACTGCACCAATAGCTTCAGCGATCAGAATCTCATGCGCGAAACCCGGTTCGGCAAAATGTATCTAGCAGAGCACCCAGAAGGCAAGGTAAATTGAACTGACTCCCATTCCCACTCGTGTCATGCATGCTCAGATGGTCTTGATGTACTGTCTCTTGGTGGTGTTATTTGATGGCGGCGTCCATTCCATGGATAACCTTTCTTCTAGTTTGCGGTGCTGAACCTTCACGACATGGCTGTGAAAATGGCGGTCGGCGCTTTCCTGAAGAAGGTCCAGGCCATCGCGGGCCTTCGACACCCCAACGTCGAAGAGCTCGTGGGATGCTGCGTCGAGCATGGCCAGAGGCTGATCGTCTACAAACATTTCAGCGAGAACACACTGGACGACATGATTCATGGCGACACCACCGACGATTCCGGCATCAGTTTCCCATGGGAATCTCGGATCGCCGTGGCCCTTGAGGTCGCCAAGGCTCTTGAGTACCTCCACGACGGCGACGGAGGCGATGTCGCCGTAGTCCACGGTCTTTTCAGGCCGGAGCACTTGCTTGTCGACGCTGAGACAATGCGGGTGCGCGTGTCCGGGTGCGGCCTAGCCTCATTTGCGCCGCCGCCGCCGTCAGGTAGCACTTCGGAGGACTACTGGCACGACAACGACTACACGCCGGAAGAAGCGGCGGCGGCCACAGATGATGTGTACGGCTTTGGGGTGCTGATGCTGCAGCTCCTGACTGGGCGCAGGCCCTATGACGGCGCGCGGCCGAGGGACGAGAGGCGCCTGGTGCCGTGGGCCAGCGCGCGGCTGCACGACCTGAGCACGCTGCGGAGGATGGCCGACCCGCGGCTTGGGGGGACGCTGACACCGGTGCCGGTCAGGTCCCTGTCGCGATTCGCGGACATCATCAGCAGATGCGTGCAGGTAACTAAAGCTTGATCGTCATGTTTTCTCGCTCTTCTTGCGTTGCTTTGTAACGGAGATTGCGTGGTGCAGCGAGAGGCAGAGTTCAGGCCGGCGATGGCGGATGTGGTGCAGGACCTGAGGCGCGCCATGGAGGAGGCGCGCGCGGTGAGCGACGGTGGTGGAGAGCTGCCTCTGGCGTGGAACTGTTCGCTCTGATTGACATCGAAGCTTGTTTTGTATCGGAGAAAAAGGGAACTATTCGCTCGTGTGCTATTCTGAACTGGATAGTTTTCTCATAACAATTTGCTAAAGAGGAGGCTTGCTCCGTCAACCATCATTGCCCAGGCTACAAAGTAAAATCTGCGCCTTAGAGCATCTCCAGCCGCGTCCCCCAAAGCGTCCCCAAACCGTGCCGGATTAAGCGTTTGGGGGACGTGTTTTGTTCGTGTCGTCTTTGGGGGACGTCGCTCCCAGCCGCGTCCCGCAAACGCCGCCCCCAAACATTTAAAATACTTTTTTTGATATTTTTTTTGTTGAGAAATGATATTTTTATTTCAATTTCCACAAACTAATACATAATTGGGAATGTGGTTTACACGAAGACACAGTTTGGAACATGATTTTCCACAAACTAATAAATAGTTTGAACCGTCGTGGACACAAATATAAAATTTTGCAAAGAAACTAAACCTAACTAGGCCGTGCATCGAAGGTTTCCTATGTTCGCTGCTAAGAAAGAACACTCGAGGGTACACCCAGTCACCTAAACTGGAAAATCCAGCGGGAGGATGGAGCCCTTGTTGGTTCTACCGATGAGGCGAACATCCAGAAACTTCCGTGCACGTGTTCGCTGCGAAGAAACAACACTCAGTCGTACTTCTCGTCGGTGTTGTCGCCGTGGTAGTCCCGGCGGCAGCGCGTCTCGTCGAAGATCTTGACGCTCATGTCTCTGTCGCCGAAGTAGGAGAACAGGAGGATGAAGCCGGCTTCAAGGCTGTGGTGCCGCACGAACTTCTCCCAGCCGATGTTGAGGTACATCTTGCCGCGAGCGTCGTAGATCACGTCGACGATCCACCGGTAGTAGCCGCACGCAGCCTCCCGCAGATGCATCGTGCGCGGGCGGTCGTCGCCGGCGACGTAGTCGGCGAAGGAGTCCGGCAACTTCTGGATGCCGCGCGGGTCGCCCTTGAGGACGAGGACGAACTCGAACAGCACGTCTGGCTCCACATCCATCTCCGATGATGAAGCCGACGGCGTGGGAGGCGACGGCGAGCGTTCACCTCTGCCGCGGCCACGACCACGACCACGACCACGGCCGCGAGGTCGGCCTCCGCCTCTACCAGACATAGCGTCGAGTCTTGTTGAGATGGTGACGGCTAGGGTTTGGGAGAGAGGCGCTAAGGTTTGTGTGTGAGAGGGACGATGGACGGGACGCGTCGCTGCGGCTCTGCGGGAACTGCACCGTCGCTGCGGCAACTGCACCGTCGCTGCGCGCCAATAACTTCCGTCGTGAGGTAGGCGACGGTTAGGTTAAAATTTATTGTGCCGCTGACGAGTCGGCCCCGCCACTCCCCGCCTCGCTTTTCGGTGTGACCGGCGTCCCCGGTGCGTCCCCTGTGGGACGGGGACGGGCTCGGGCGCCGGACACCGTATCGGGGCGCGCCGGACAAAAATCGGCTTTGGGGGACGCGGCTGGAACGGTTTTTTGGTCCGGCGCGCCCCAAATCCCTTTGGGGGACGCTTTGGGGGACGCGGCTGGAGATGCTCTTACGCCATCTACAGCGGCGCGACGCATTTTATTGTCCGCGAGCGTCCGCGGCGCGAAAATACCTGTATTTATCCGCGCGTCTGTTTGCGTCTTGGGGAGGCTCCAGCGGGACGACGCATTTTTTTTCTTATTTTTTTTTTCTTCTCCATTTAAACATAGTTCCAAATATTATATTTTTTTCTTATTTTTTTCTCTTCTCCATTTAAACATAGTTCCAAATATAATATATTGAAACATGATTTTACACAAGCTAATATATAGTTTGGAACATGGTTTACACAAACTAATACATAGTTTGAACCATGGTCGACACAAATAAACATTGAAAAATGAGGAAACCAGTTGTGTTGATTTCCGTATGTTCGCTGCTAAGAAAGAACATTCAAGGGCACACCCAGTCACCCAAACTGGAAAATCCAGCTGGTAACGGTGGTCCTATTGGTTCTTTCGAGGAAGAACATCCAGAAACCTTGACTACTGGCTTCGTCTAGCCCGTAGCCACATTCGCTGCAAAGAAAGAACACTAAGATCTAACTATCGGTGTCCGAGCCGGAGCCGGTGTGGTAGTGCATGTGGCACGATATATCGTCGAACACCTTGACAATCATCTCGCCATCACCCTCGTAGAGGAAGGTGAGCTGGCAGTCGGGCTCGAGCTCGAGGTTGCGGGCGAACTTGTCCCACCCCGTGTGCAGGTACATCTTGCCCTGCCCGTCGAACAAGACCTCCACATTCCAACGTCAGAAGTTGCAGCTGGCCTCCCGTAGCTGCAACTGCGCCGGCTCGACGCCATCGACGAACTCGGCGAACTTGTCCGGGAGCCACTTAATGCCGAGTGGATCTTCGTCGATGCGGAGGAGAAACTCGAAGCAGCGGTCCTCCTGCGAAGACGACGAGGGCGCAGGCGACGGCGGCCGTGGTGTCGTAGCTGCTCCACCACGACGGCCCCTGCCCCTGATACGTCTCCAACGTATCTATAATTTCTGATGTTTCATGCTAGTTTTATGACAATACCTACATGTTTTGTTCACACTTTATATCGTTTTGATGCATTTTCCGGAACTAACCTATTAACGAGATGCCGAAGTGCCAGTTCCTGTTTTCTGCTGTTTTTGGTTTCAGAAATCCTACAAAGGAAATATTCTCAGAATTGGACGAAATCAACGTCCACGATCTTATATTTCACCGAAGGTTCCAGAGCACCGAAGAGGGGCCAGAGGGGAGAGGGGAGCCTGGGGGCCCCACCCCACATGGCGGCGCGGCCAAGGGGGGGCCTATGGTGTGGCTCCACCAGGACCCCTCCGAGACTGCCCTTCCGCCTATAAAGACTCTCCATCGCGAAAACCCTATCACCATAAGCCACGATACGAGAAAAGTTCCAGAGCCGCCGCCATCGCGAAGCCAAGATTCGGGGAACAGAAGTCTCTGTTCCGGCACGCCGCCGGGACGGGGAATTGCCCCCGGAAGGCATCTCCATCAACACCACCGCCATCTTCATCGACGCTGCTGTCTCCTATGATGAGGAGGGAGTAGTTCTCCCCCGAGACTAAGGGCTGTACCGTAGCTATGTGGTTCATCTCTCTCTCCCATGTGATCTTTATGTGATCATGAGCTTTGTATCACTATTACTATGTGCTACTCTAATGATGTTATTAAAGTAGTCTATTCCTCCTTCATGATGTAATATTGACAGTGTGTGCATCATGTAGTACTTGGCGTAGGTTATGATTGTAATCTCTTGTAGATTATGGAGTTAACTATTACTATGATAGTATTGATGTGATCTATTCCCCCTTTCATAGCTTAAAGGTGACGAGTGTGTATGCTATGTTAGTACTCGGTATAAATTGCAACGGTCTATTATGCACTCTAGAGGTTACTTAAATATGAACTCCGAATGTTGTGGAGCTTGTTTACTCCGGCTTGAGGGAGCTCTTGTAGCCCTACACAATGAATGGTGTTTGTTATCCAACAAGAGAGTGTTTGAAGTAGCATAAGAGAAGAGAACTTATTTATTTATGTGATCATTGTTGAGAGTGTCCACTAGTGAAAGTATGATCCCTAGGCCTTGTTTCTAAGCATTGAAATCCCGTTTCCAACAAGTTCTGTTACATATTTACTTGCTGCCATATTTATTTCAGATTGTTATTACCACTCATATTCATCCATATCACTTGCATCTTACTATCTCTTCGCCGAACTAGTGCACCTATACATCTGACAAGTGTATTAGGTGTGTTGGGGACACAAGAGACTTCTTGTATCGTAATTGTAGGGTTGCTTGAGAGGGATATCTTTGACCTCTACCTCCCCGAGTTCGATAAACCTTGGGTGATTCACTTAAGGGAAACTTGCTGCTGTTCTACAAACCTCTCGCTCTTGGAGGCCCAACACTCGTCTACGGGAATAGAAGCGTGCGTAGACATCAAGCTATTTTCACGGCGCCGTTGCCGGGGAGGTAAGGTAAAAGGTATTCACATCCTCCGACTACTAAGCTATTTCCTAGCACTGTTGCCGGTGTGTGAGTGCTCGAAGCTATTTCCTTTAGATCCTGCAGTTGCATCTTTTTGTTTCTTGTTTACACTAGTTAGGCTTAATGGAAAACAACAAAAAAATTAGAGATCTTTATGAACTTTATATTGAATTAGGACATGATATGTTTGAAGAGAGAATTAAAAAACCCATGGAACTTTGTTTGCAAAATAGCAATGTTATTAGCATGAACTCTTTGAACACTATTATTGCTAATGCTATGGAAGAATTTAAGCTTGGGGAAGCTGGTTTTGATGAGCATGATATTTTTAGTCCCACAAGCATGGAGGAGAAAATTTACTTTGATGATACTTTGCCTCCCATTTATGATGATAGTGGTATTTTGGTGCCACCTACTATGGAGGATGAAGTTTATTATGATTATACTATGCCTCCTATATTTGATGATTATGGTGATGAGAATAATAATGATAGCTACTTTGTTGAATTTACTCCCACTATTACTAATAAAATTGATTATGCTTATGTGGAGAGTAATGATACTTTTATGCATGTGAATAAGAATGTTTCATGTGAAAGTTATATTGTTGAGTTTGTTCATGATGCCACTGAAAGTTATTATGAGAGAGGGAAACATGGTTATATGCATCTTAATAATATTAAGTTTCCCCTCTTTATGTTGAGAATCTTGAAGTTGCGCTTGTGCTGCCTTTCTATGCTTATTGCGTTATGCTTACATGACTTGTTTATTTACAAGATTTCTTTCCATAGGAAGTGGGTTAGGCTTAAATTTGTTTCATACTTTCTTTTTGATGCTCTCTTTTGCTTCAACTCTTATTTCTTACGAGTGCATCATTAAAATTGCTGAGCCCATCTTAATGGCTATAAAGAAAGCACTTCTTGGGAGATAACCCATGTGTTTATTTTGCTACTGTTTTGTTGTGTCTTGGAAGTTGTTTACTACTGTAGCAACCTCTCCTTATCTTTATTTTATTGCATTGTTGTGCCAAGTAAAGTCTTTGATAGTAAGGTTGATACTAGAATTGGATTACTGCGCAGAAACAGATTTCTTACTGTCACGAAAATGAGCAGCCCCGTCTGTAGGTAACTCAAAAAAATCTGCCAATTTACGTGCGTGATCCTCAGATATGTACGCAACTTTTATTCAATTTGAGCTTTTTCATCTGAGCAAGTTAAGTGCCTGATTGCGCGTAGATGACACGTCCGTTGGGAACCCCAAGAGGAAGGTATGATGCGCACAGCAGCAAGTTTTCCCTCAGTAAGAAACCAAGGTTTAATCGAACCAGTAGGAGTCAAGAAGCACGTTGAAGGTTGATGGCGGCGGGATGTAGTGCGGCGCAACACCAGGGATTCCGGCGCCAACGTGGAACCTGCACAACACAACCAAAGTACTTTGCCCCAACGAAACAGTGAGGTTGTCAATCTCACCGGCTTGCTGTAACAAAGGATTAGATGTATAGTGTGGATGATGATTGTTTGCGTAAAACAGTAGAACAAGTATTGCGATGAGATTGTATTCGATGTAAAAGAATGGATCGGGGTCCACAGTTCACTAGAGGTGTCTCTCCCATAAGATAAATAGCATGTTGGGTGAACAAATTACGGTTGGGCAATTGACAAATAGAGAGGGCATGACCATGCACATACATGATATGATGAGTATAGTGAGATTTAATTGGGCATTACGACAAAGTACATAGACCGCTATCCAAAGCATGCATCTATGCCTAAAAAGTCCACCTTCGAGTTATCATCCGAACCCCTTCCAGTATTAAGTTGCAAACAACGAGACAATTGCATTAAGTATGGTGCGTAATGTAATCAATAACTACATCCTCAGACATAGCATCAATGTTTTATCCCTAGTGGCAACAAGCACATCCACAACCTTAGAACTTTACATCACTCGTCCCGGATTTAATGGAGGCATGAACCCACTATCGAGCATAAATACTCCCTCTTGGAGTTAAGAGTAAAAACTTGGCCGAGCCTCTACTAATAACGGAGAGCATGCAAGATCATAAACAACACATAGGTAATAGATTGATAATCAACATAACATAGTATTCTCTATCCATCGGATCCCAACAAACACAACATATAGCATTACGGATAGATGATCTTGATCATGTTAGGCAGCTCACAAGATCCGACAATGAAGCACATAAGGAGAAGACGACCATCTAGCTACTGCTATGGACCCATAGTCCAGGGGTGAACTACTCACTCATCACTCCGGAGGCGACCATGGCGGTGAAGAGTCCTCCGGGAGATGATTCCCCTCTCCGGCAGGGTGCCGGAGGCGATCTCCCGAATCCCCCGAGATGGGATTGGCGGCGGCGGCGTCTCTGGAAGGTTTTCCGTATCGTGGCTCTCGGTACTGGGGGTTTCGCGACGAAGACTATATGTAGGCGGAAGGGCAGCCTCGGAGGGGTCACGGGGGCCCCACACAACAGGGCCACGCGGCCAGGAGGTGGGCCGCGCCGCCCTGGCGTGTCGCCGCCTCGTCGCCTCACTTCGTTTCCCTTTCGGTCTTCTGGAAGCTTCGTGGAAAAATAGGCCCCTGGGCGTTGATTTCGTCCAATTCCGAGAATATTTCCTTACTAGGATTTCGAAACCAAAAACATCGAAAACAACAGAACCGGCTCTTCGGCATCTCGTTAATAGGTTAGTGCCGGAAAATGCATAAATATGACATAAAGTATGCATAAAACATGTAGATATCATCAATAATGTGGCATGGAACATAAGAAATTATCGATACGTCGGAGACGTATCAGCATCCCCAAGCTTAGTACTGCTCGTCCCGAGCAGGTAAACGATAACAAAGATAATTTCTGGAGTGACATGCCATCATAACCTTGATCATACTATTGTAAGCATATGTAATGAATGCAGCGATCAAAACAATGGTAATGACATGAGTAAACAAATGAATCATAAAGCAAAGACTTTTCATGAATAGTACTTTCAAGACAAGCATCAATAAGTCTTGCATAAGAGTTAACTCATAAAGCAATAAATCAAAGTAAAGGTATTGAAACAACACAAAGGAAGATTAAGTTTCAGCGGTTGCTTTCAACTTATAACATGTATATCTCATGGATATTGTCAATGTAAAGTAATATAACAAGTGCAATATGCAAGTATGTAGGAATCAATGCACAGTTCACACAAGTGTTTGCTTTTTGAGGTGGAGAGAGATAGGTGAACTGACTCAACATAAAAGTAAAAGATAGGCCCTTCGCAGAGGGAAGCATTGATTGCTATATTTGTGCTAGAGCTTTGGTTTTGAAAACAAGAAACAATTTTGTCAACGGTAGTAATAAAGCATATGTGTTATGTAAATTATATCTTACAAGTTGCAAGCCTCATGCATAGTACACTAATAGTGCCCGCACCTTGTCCTAATTAGCTCGGATTACCGGGATTATCATCGCAATACACATGTTTTAACCAAGTGTCACAAAGGGGTACCTCTATGCCGCCTGTACAAAGGTCTAAGGAGAAAGTTCGCATTGGATTTCTCGCTTTTGATTATTCTCAACTTAGACATCCATACCGGGACAACATAGACAACAGATAATGGACTCCTCTTTAATGCATAAGCATGTAGCAACAATTAATGTTCTCATATGAGATTGAGGATATATGTCCAAAACTGAAACTTCCACCATGATTCATGGCTTTAGTTAGCGGCCCAATGTTCTTCTCTAACATTATGCATGCTCTAACCATTAGATGAGTGGTAAATCTCCCTTACTTCAGACAAGACGAACATGCATAGCAACTCATATGATATTCAACAAAGAGTAGTTGATGGCGTCCCCGGGAACATGGTTATCGCACAACAAGCAACTTAATAAGAGATAAAGTGCATAAGTACATATTCAATACCACAATAGTTTTTAAGCTATTTGTCCCATGAGCTATATATTGCAAAGGTAAAGAATGGAAATTTTAAAGGTATCACTCAAGCAATTTACTTTGGAATGGCGGAGAAATACCATGTAGTAGGTAGGTATGGTGGACACAAATGGCATAGTGGTTGGCTCAAGGATTTTGGATGCATGAGAAGTATTCCCTCTCGATACAAGGTTTAGGCTAGCAAGGTTATTTGAAACAAACACAAGGATGAACCGGTGCGAGAAAAACTCACATAAAAGACATATTGTAAACATTATAAGACTCTACACCGTCTTCCTTGTTGTTCAAACTCAATACTAGAAATTATCTAGACTTTAGAGAGACCAAATATGCAAACCAAATTTTAGCAAGCTCTATGAATTTCTTCATTAATGGGTGCAAAGTATATGATGAAAGAGCTTAAACATGAGCACAACAATTGCCAAGTATCAAATTATTCAAGACATTTTAGAATTACTACATGTAGCATTTCCCGATTCCAACCATATAACAACTTAACGAAGAAGATTCAACCTTCGCCATGAATACTATGAGTAAAGCCTAAGGACATATTTGTCCATATGCAACAGCGGAGCGTGTCTCTCTCCCACACAATGAATGCTAGGATCCATTTTATCCAAACAAAACAAAAACAAAAACAAACCGACGCTCCAAGCAAAGCACATAAGATGTGATGGAATAAAAATATAGTTTCGGGGGAGGAACCCGATAATGTTGTCGATGAAGAAGGGGATGCCTTGGGCATCCCCAAGCTTAGACGCTTGAGTCTTCTTAAAATATGCAGGGGTGAACCACCGGGGCATCCCCAAGCTTAGAGCTTTCACTCTCCTTGATCATATTGTATCATCTCCCTCTCTTGATCCTTGAAAACTTCCTCCACACCAAACTCGAAACAACTCATTAGAGGGTTAGTGCATAATAAAAATTCACATGTTCAGAGGTGACATAATCATTCTTAACACTTCTGGACATTGCACAAAGCTACTCGGACATTAATGGAACAAAGAAATTCATCCATCATAGCAAAAGAGGCAATGCGAAATAAAAGGCGAATCATGTCAAAACGTAACGGTCCGTAAAGACGGATTTTATTGAGGCACCAGACTTGCTCAAATGAAAATGCTCAAATTGAATGAAAGTTGCAAACATATCCGAGGATCACTCACGTAAATTGGCATAATTTTCCGAGTTACCTACAGAGAATTAGGCCCAAATTCGTGACAAAGAAAGAAATCTGTTTCTGCGCAGTAATCCAAATCTAGTATGAACCTTACTATCAACGACTTTACTTGGCACAACAATGCACAAAACTAAGATAAGGAGAGGTTGCTACAGTAGTAAACAACTTCCAAGACTCAAATATAAAATAAAAGTACTGTAGTAAAAACATGGGTTGTCTCCCATAAGCGCTTTTCTTTAACGCCTTTTCAGCTAGGCGCAGAAAGTGTATATCAAGTATTATCAAGAGACGAAGTATCAACATCATAACTTGTTCTAATAATAGAATCAAAAGGTAACTTCATTCTCTTTCTAGGGAAGTGTTCCATACCTTTCTTGAGAGGAAATTGATATTTAATATTACCTTCCTTCATATCAATGATAGCTCCAACGATTCGAAGAAAAGGTCTTCCCAATATAATGGGACAAGATGCATTGCATTCAATATCCAAGACAACAAAATCAACGGGGACAAGGTTATTGTTAACGGTAATGCGAACATTATCAACTCTCCCCAAAGGTTTCTTTATAGCATTATCAACTAGATTAACATCCAAATAACAATTTTTCAATGGTGGCAAGTCAAGCATATCATAAATTTTCTTAGGCATAACGGAAATACTTGCACCAAGATCACATAAAGCATTACAATCAAAGTCATTGACCTTCATCTTAATGATGGGCTCCCAACCATCCTCTAGCTTCCTAGGAATAGAAGCTTCACGTTCTAGTTTCTCTTCTCTAGCTTTTATGAGAGCATTTGTAATATGTTTTGTGAAAGCCAAGTTTATAGCACTAGCATTAGGACTCTTAGCAAGTTTTTGTAAGAACTTTATAACATCAGAGATGTGACAATCATCAAAATCCAAACCATTATAATCTAAAGCAATGGGATCATCATCCCCAATGTTGGAAAAAAATTCAGCAGTTTTATCACGGACGGTTTCAAGCAGTTTTAGCGGTTCCTGCAGCTTTGCGGGCTTTGCATTAGAAGTGGAAACATTGCCAACACCAATTATTTTACCATTATTAGTAGGAGGTGCAGAAACATGTGGAGCATTAGCATTGCTAGTGGTGGTAATAGTCCAAACTTTAGCTACATTTTTCTCTTTAGCTAGTTTTTCATTTTCTTCTCTTTCCCACCTAGCATGCAATTCAGCCATCAATATTATATTCTCATTAATTCTAACTTGGATGGCATTTGCTGTAGTAACAATTTTATTATTAAGATTTTCATTAGGCATAACTTTCGATTTCAAAAGATCAACATCAGCAACAAGACTATCGACTTTAGAAGCAAGTATATCAATTCTCCCAAGCTTTTCTTCAACAGATTTGTTAAAAGCAGTTTGTGTACTAATAAATTCTTTAAGCATAGCTTCAAGTCCAGGGGGTGTGTTCCTATTATTGTTGTAAGAATTCCCATAAGAATTACCATAACCGTTACCATTATTATAAGGATATGGTCTATAGTTATTACTAGAATTGTTCCGATAAGCATTGTTGTTGAAATTATTATTTTTAATGAAGTTTACATCAACATGTTCTTCTTGAGCAACCAATGAAGCTAACGGAACATTATTAGGATCAACATTAGTCCTATCATTCACAAGCATAGACATAATGGCATCAATCTTATCACTCAAGGAGGAGGTTTCTTCAACAGAATTTACCTTCTTACCTTGTGGAGCTCTTTCCGTGTGCCATTCAGAGTAATTAATCATCATATTATCAAGAAGTTTTGTTGCTTCACCAAGAGTGATGGACATAAAGGTACCTCCAGCAGCTGAATCCAATAGGTTCCGCGAAGAAAAGTTCGAGTCTTGCATAAAAGGTTTGGATGATCATCCAAGTAGTCGATCCATGGGTTGGGCAATTTTTAACCAAAGATTTCATTCTTTCCCAAGCTTGTGCAACATGCTCATTATCCAATTGTTTAAAATTCATTATGCTACTCCTCAAAGATATAATTTTAGTGGGAGGATAATATCTACCAATAAAAGCATCCTTGCATTTGGTCCATGAATCAATAATATTCTTAGGCAGAGATAGCAACCAATCTTTAGCTCTTCCTCTTAATGAGAAAGGAAACAATTTTAATTTTATAATGTCACCATCTACATCTTTATACTTTTGCATTTCACATAGTTCAACAAAATTATTAAGATGGGCAGCAACATCATCAGAACTAATACCGAGAAAATTGCTCTCGCATAACAAGATTCAAGAAAGCGAGGTTTAATTTCAAAGAATTCTGCTGTAGTAGCAGGTGGAGCAATAGGTGTGCATAAGAAATCATTATTATTTGTGGTTGTGAAGTCACACAACTTCGTATTTTCAGGAGTACCCATTTTAGCAATAGTAAATGAAGCAAACTAGATAAAATAAATGCAAGTAACTAATTTTTTTTGTGCTTTTGATATAGAGTGCAAGACAGTAAATAAAGTAAAGCTAGCAACTAATTTTTTGTGTGTTTTGATATAATGCAGCAAACAAGAAAGTAAATAAAATAAAGCAAGACAAAAACAAAGTAAAGAGATTGGATTGTGGAGACTCCCCTTGCAGCGTGTCTTGATCTCCCCGGCAACGGCGCCAGAAAACGGTCTAGATTGCGCGTAGATGACACGTCCGTTGGGAACCCCAAGAGGAAGGTATGATGCGCACAACAGCAAGTTTTCCCTCAGTAAGAAACCAAGGTTTAATCGAACCAGTAGGAGTCAAGAAGCACGTTGAAGGTTGATGGCGGCGGGATGTAGTGCGGTGCAACACCAGGGATTCCGGCGCCAACGTGGAACCTGCACAACACAACCAAAGTACTTTGCCCCAACGAAACAGTGAGGTTGTCAATCTCACCGGCTTGCTGTAACAAAGGATTATATGTGTAGTGTGGATGATGATTGTTTGCAGAAAACAGTAGATTGTATTCGATGTAAAAGAATGGACCGGGGTCCACAGTTCACTAGAGGTGTCTCTCCCATAAGATAAATAGCATGTTGGGTGAACAAATTACAGGTGGGCAATTGACAAATAGAGAGGGCATGACCATGCACATACATGATATGATGAGTATAGTGAGATTTAATTGGGCATTACGACAAAGTACATAGACCGCTATCCAGGCATGCATCTATGCCTAAAAAGTCCACCTTCAGGTTATCATCCGAACCCTTCCAGTATTAAGTTGCAAACAACAGACAATTGCATTAATTATGGTGCGTAATGTAATCAATAACTACATCCTCGGACATAGCATCAATGTTTTATCCCTAGTGGCAACAGCACATCCACAACCTTAGAACTTTCTGTCACTGTCCAGATTTAATGGAGGCATGAACCCACTATCGAGCATAAATACTCCCTCTTGGAGTTAAGAGTAAAAACTTGGCCAGAGCCTCTACTAATAACGGAGAGCATGCAAGATCATAAACAACACATATGTAATAGATTGATAATCAACATAACATAGTATTCTCTATCCATCGGATCCCAACAAACACAACATATATCATTACAGATAGATGATCTTGATCATTAGGCAGCTCACAAGATCCGACAATGAAGCACATAAGGAGAAGACGACCATCTAGATACTACTATGGACCCATAGTCCAGGGGTGAACTACTCACTCATCACTCCGGAGGCGACCATGGCGGTGAAGAGTCCTCCGGGAGATGATTCCCCTCTCCGGCAGGGTGCCGGAGGCGATCTCCGGAATCCCCCGAGATGGGATTGGCGGCGGCGGCGTCTCTGGAAGGTTTTCCGTATCGTGGCTCTCAGTACTGGGGGTTTCGCGACGAAGACTATATGTAGGCGGAAGGGCAGCCTCGGAGGGGTCACGGGGGCCCCACACAACAGGGCCGCGCTGCCAGGAGGTGGGCCGCGCCGCCCTGGCGTGTCGCCGCCTTGTCGCCTCACTTCGTTTCCCTTTCGGTCTTCTGGAAGCTTCGTGGAAAAATAGGCCCCTGGGCGTTGATTTCGTCCAATTCCGAGAATATTTCCTTACTAGGTTTTACGAAACCAAAAATATCGAGAAAACGACAAGCGGCTCTTCGGCATCTCGTTAATAGGTTAGTGCCGGAAAATGCATAAATATGACATAAAGTATGCATAAAACATGTAGATATCATCAATAATGTGGCATGGAACATAAGAAATTATCGATACGTCGGAGACGTATCAGTGCCCCTGAAAAATTCGCCTTTACGGACTGTTCTGTTTTGACAGATTCTGCCTTTTATTTCGCATTGCCTCTTTTGCTATGTTGGATGGATTTCTTTGTTCCATTAACTTTCAGTAGCTTTGTGCAATGTCCAGAAGTGTTAAGAATGATTATTTCACCTCTGAATATGTGAATTTTTGATTATGCACTAACCCTCTAATGAGTTTGTTTTGAGTTTGGTGTGGAGGAAGTTTTCAAGGATCAAAAGAGGAGGATGACACAATATGATCAAGAAGAGTGAAAAGTCTAAGCTTGGGGATGCCCCCGTGGTTCATCCCTGCATATTTCAAGAAGACTCAAGCATCTAAGCTTGGAGATGCCCAAGGCATCCCCTTCTTCATCGACAACTTATCAGGTCACCTCTAGTGAAACTATATTTTTATTCTGTCACATCTTATGTGTTTTACTTGGAGCGTCTGTGTGCTTTTATTTTCATTTTGTTATTTTCATTCTCTGAATAAATTCATGCTTGTGTGGGAGAGAGACACGCTCCGCTCGTTCATATGAACACATGTGTTCTTAGCTTTACTTTTAATGTTCATGGCGAAGGTTGAATCTTCTTCGTTCATTTGTTATATGGTTGGAATTGAGAAAATGCTTCATGTGGTAAATTGGTATAATGGTCTTGAATAATTTGATACTTGGCAATTGTTTTGCTCAAATAGATCATATTTAAGCTCTTGCATCATGTACTTTGTCACCTATTAATGAAGAACTACCATAGAGCTTGTTGAAATTTGGTTTGCATGATTGGTCTCTCTAAAGTCTAGATAATTTCTAGTATTGAAGTGTTTGAACAACAAGGAAGACGGTGTAGAGTCTTATAATGTTTACAATATGTCTCTTATGTAAGTTTTGTCTGTACCGGTTCATCACTTGTAGTTTGTTTCAAACAACCTTGCTAGCCTAAGCCTTGTATTGAGAGGGATTTCTTCTCGTGCATCCAAAATCCTTGAGCCAACAACTATGCCATTTGTGTCCACCATACCTACCTACTACATGGTATTTCTCCGCCATTCCAAAGTAAATTGCTTGAGTGCTACCTTTAAATAATTCAAAATTTATCACCTGCTGATTTGTGTCAATGTTTTATAGCTCATGAGGAAGTATGTGGTGTTTTATCTTTCGATCTTGTCATTTACTTGCTGACGGACTTTCACAATGGACTAGTGGCACATCCCCTTATCCAATAATTTTGCAAAAAGAGGCTGGCAATGGGGTTCCCAGCTTCGATTAATTAACTTGCATTAATAATTCTCTTCACATGTTTTGCTACTGATTCATTAGTAAAGCGAACTTAATTTTGCAAATAGACACTCCTTCATGGTATGTGATTGTTGGAAGGCACCCGAGGATTCGGTTAGCCATGGCTATGTGTAAGCAAAAGGTTGGGAGGAGTGTCATCCATAAATAAAGAAAAACTAAACTCAAGTACATGTGTAAACAAAAGAGAAGAGGGATGATCTACCTTGTCTTGGTAGAGATAACGTCCTTCATGGGAGCCGCTCTTGAAAGTCCGAGTTGATGAGGTAGTTAGAGTGCCCACTACCATTCGTTGACAACAACAAACACCTCTCAAAACTTTACTTTTATGCTCTCTTTATGTTTTCAAAAACCAAAGCTCTAGCACAAATATAGCAATCGATGCTTTTCCTCTTTGAAGGACCTTTCTTTTACTTTTATGTTGAGTCGGTTCACCTATCTCTCTCCACCTCAAGAAGCAAACACTTGTGTGAACTGTGTGCATTGATTCCTACATACTTGCATATTGCACTTGTTATATTACTCTATGTTGACAAACTATCATTGAGATATACATGTTACAAGTTGAAAGCAATTGCTGAAACTTTATCTTCCATTGTGTTGCTTCAATATCTTTACTTTAAATTATTGCTTTATGAGTTAACTCTTATGCAAGACTTATTGATGCTTGTCTTGAAAGTGCTATTCATGAAAAGTCATTGCTTTATGATTCAGTTGTTTACTCATGTCATTACCATTGTTTTGATCGCTGCATTCATTACATATGTTTACAATAGTATGATCAAGTTTATGATGGCATGTCACTTCAGAAATTATCTTTGTTATCGTTTTACCTGCTCGGGACGAGCAGGAACTAAGCTTGGGGATGCTTGATACGTCTCCGACGTATCGATAATTTCTTATGTTCCATGCCATATTATTGATGATACCTACATGTTTTATGCACACTTTATGTCATATTCGTGCATTTTTCGGAACTAACCTATTAACAAGATGCCGAAGTGCCGGTTCTCGTTTTCTGCTGTTTTTGGTTTCGAAATCCTAGTAACGAAATATTCTCGGAATCGGACGAAATCAAGACCCAGGTTCCTATTTTCACCGGAAGCATCCGGAACACCCGGGAAGGACCAGAGGGGGGCACTGGGCCCCCAGAACATAGGCCGGCGCGGCCCAGGCCCTGGCCGCGCCGCCATATGGTGTGGCCACCCCTTCGACCCTCCGGCGCCGCCTCTTCGCCTATATAAAGCCTCCGTCGCGAAACCCCTGATGCGAAGAACCACGATACAGAAAACCTTCCAGAGCCGCCGCCATCGCGAAGCCAAGATCTGGGGGACAGGAGTCTCTGTTCCGGCACCCTGCCGGAGCGGGGAAGTGCCCCCGGAAGGCTTCTCCATCGACACCGCTGCCATCTCCACCGCTGCCATCTCCACCGCCATCTTCATCACCGCTGCTGCTCCCATGAGGAGGGAGTAGTTCTCCATCGAGGCTCGGGGCTGTACCGGTAGCTATGTGGTTCATCTCTCTCCTATGTACTTCAATACAATAATCTCATGAGCTGCCTTACATGATTGAGATTCATATGATGATGCTTGTAATCTAGATGTCACTACGCTAGTCAAGAGAGTTTTACTTATGTGATCTCCGGAGACTCCTTGTCCCACGTGTGTAAAGGTGACAAGTGTGTGCACCGTGTGGGTCTCTTAGGCTATATTTCACAGAATACTTACTCACTGTTATGAATGGCGTAGTGAAGTGCTTATTTATATCTCTTTATGATTGCAATATGTTTTGTATCACAATTTATCTATGTGCTACTCTAGTGATGTGTTATTAAAGTAGTTTTATTCCTCCTGCACGTGTGTAAAGGTGACGAGTGTGTGCACCGTGTTAGTACTTGGTTTATGCTATGATCATGATCTCTTGTAGATTGCGAAGTTAACTATTGCTATGATAATATTGATGTGATCTATTCCTCCTACATATGCATGAAGGTGACGAGTGTGCATGCTATGCTAGTACTTGGTTTAGTCTTTTGATCTATCTTACACTAAAGGTTACTAAAATATGAGCATTATTGTGGAGCTTGTTAACTCCGGCATTGAGGGTTCGTGTAATCCTACGCAATGTGTTCATCATCCAACAAGAGTGTAGAGTATGCATTTATCTATTCCGTTATGTGATCAATGTTGAGAGTGTCCACTAGTGAAAGTCTAATCCCTAGGCCTTGTTCCTAAATATCGCTATCGCTGCTTGTTTACTCGTTTCTATCGCGTTACTCATCGCTGCGTTACTATCGCTTGTTTATCGTCCTGGGCAAAGCACTTTTCGGTGCCGTTGCTACTACTTATTCATACCACTCGTATTTCACTATCTCTTCGCCGAACTAGTGCACCTATTAGGTGTGTTGGGGACACAAGAGACTTCTTGCTTTGTGGTTGCGGGGTTGCATGAGAGGGATATCTTTGACCTCTTCCTCCCCGAGATCGATAAACCTTGGGTGATCCACTTAAGGGAAACTTGCTGCCGTTCTACAAACCTCTGCTCTTGGAGGCCCAACACTGTCTACAAGAATAGAAGCTCCCGTAGACATCGGGTTTCAAACATGGAAATTTCAAAAACCTCCCAAAAGCCCCTTTTCAAATATTTCAAACTTATTCAAATTTGGTTCAAATTTGAAAGACATACAAGTTATAGCACACATATTGCATACATTTTCACACAAACTGCACTAGATGCTAACCCTATAATTTGAGGCCATTTGGATGAGGTCGAAAAAATTCTTGGATTAGAATCGTGTTGTTCGAACCCCGTAGTTGGATTTTTTTGAACCCTTGATCTGTAGAACTCGGCAAAACCCGAGTTTAACCTATTTAATTATAGATTCGTATATCGATTTTTCTACTACCTTTTTATTATTACTATGCAGCACATGGGTGTTTGCCCGTCGAGTGAAACTCGGAGGAAGAGGGATCACTAGGAAGGAGAGAAGAAGGGAGAGCATTATGGTGTCTCCCCTTTTTCGGGTGATGATGTTGACTTTTGTGCAGGGTTTGTCAGTGAGCAGGAGGTGCGAGCGAGCGAGCGAGCGAGTCGAGCGAGGCCGAGAATGAGGGAGATTTGTTTTTTTTGTGAGAGGGACAACCGAAGGATCCAGAAGGACCCACAGACTTCCAATACGCATCCTGATGCGTGTTCTCTTGACAAAGAAGATGGCTGGGAGTTTGCGTACCTATTGCACGTGACTTGTGCTCACTGAAGTGTGGGACCTCAAGCGTGGGCACCGCACGTAAGTGACAGACCTGTTGGTGTAAAAACTCGATTGATTATTATAGTGCATTAGAACAAAG
The DNA here is from genome assembly GCF_022539505.1 of Lolium rigidum. NCBI lineage: Eukaryota > Viridiplantae > Streptophyta > Magnoliopsida > Poales > Poaceae > Lolium > Lolium rigidum. Next base: position 444,199 of record NC_061509.1, on the reverse strand, counting down.
TTTCCTATGGATTCAAGGGTAGGAAATCCAAGTTAACTCATTTACGTGTTAAACTTGTCTAAATCTTGGTGAAACCTAGGATTTGACCAAGATTCAAATGGGCGAGAAAAATAAAAACACAGAAAAATGAAAAACCAAATCACATAGTCTTCTTATGTCATATAGTAAGCATTAAAATTGATAAACAAGGTCTAGACATATAGAAACCATACAAATCATGTATCTACCCCCTAACCCCTAAACTCCGTCTTATGAAGTCAAGCATGAAGATAAGTGGCTTTGGGTTTCAAACATGGAAATTTCAAAATCCTCCCAAAAGCCCCTTTTCAAATATTTCAAACTTATTCAAATTTGGTTCAAATTTGAAAGACATACAAGTTATAGCACACATAGTGCATACATTTTCACACAAACTGCACTACATGCTAACCCTATAGCTTGAGGCCATGATGTCTACGTTCCCCCTCCTTTCCTGTAGACAGTGTTGGGCCTCCAAGAGCAGAGGTTTGTAGAACAGCAGCAAGTTTTCCCTTAAGTGGATCACCCAAGGTTTATCGAACTCGGGGAGGAAGAGGTCAAAGATATCCCTCTCATGCAACCCTCGCAACCACAAAGCAAGAAGTCTCTTGTGTCCCCAACATACCTAATAGGTGCACTAGTTCGGCGAAGAGATAGTGAAATACAGGTGGTATGAATATATATGAGCAGTAGCAACGGTGCCAGTAAAATAGCTTGCCTGGTGTGTAGTTGATGGTGGTAGTATTGCAGCAGTAGTAACGCAATAAAACAAGTAAACAAGCAGCGATAGCGATATTTAAGAACAAGGCCTAGGGATTACACTTTCACTAGTGGACACTCTCAACATTGATCACATAACGAGAATAGATAAATGCATACTCTACACTTTTGTTGGATGATGAACACATTGCGTAGGATTACACGAACCCTCAATGCCGGAGTTAACAAGCTCCACAATAATGCTCATATTTTAGTAACCTTTAGTGTAAGATAGATCAAAAGACTAAACCAAGTACTAGCATAGAATGCACACTGTCACCTTCATGCATATGTAGGAGGAATAGATCACATCAATATTATCATAGCAATAGTTAACTTCGCAATCTACAAGAGATCATGATCATAGCATAAACCAAGTACTAACACGGATGCACACACTGTCACCATTACATCGTGCAGGGGGAATAGAACTACTTTAATAACATTGCTAGAGTAGCACATAGATAAATGGTGATACAAACACATTGCAATCATAAAGAGATATAAAGAAGCACCTCACTATGCCATTCAACGAGTTGAATAAGTATTATGTGAAATATAGCCTAAGAGACCCACACGATGCACACACTGTCACCTTTACACACGTGGGACAAGGAGTCTCCGGAGATCACATAAGTAAAACTCACTTGACTAGCATAATGACATCTAGATTACAAGCATCATCATATGAATCTCAATCATGTAAATCAGCTCATGAGATTATTGTATTGAAGTACATAGGAGAGAGATGAACCACATAGCTACCGGTACAGCCCCGAGCCTCGATGGAGAACTACTCCCTCCTCATGGGAGCAGCAGCGGTGATGAAGATGGCGGTGGAGATGGCAGCGGTGTCGATGGAGAAGCCTTCCGGGGGCACTTCCCCGCTCCGGCAGGGTGCCGGAACAGAGACTCCTGTCCCCCAGATCTTGGCTTCGCGATGGCGGCGGCTCTGGAAGGTTTTCCGTATCGTGGTTCTTCGTATCAGGGGTTTCGCGACGGGGGCTTTATATAGGCGAAGAGGCAGCGCAGGAGGGTCGAAGGGGTGGCCACACCATATGGCGGCGCGGCCAGGGCCTGGGCCGCGCCGGCCTATGGTCTGGGGGCCCAGTGCCCCCTCGCGGTCCTTCCCGGGTGTTCTGGATGCTTCCGGTGAAAATAGGAACCCGGGTCTTCGTTTCGTCCAATTCCGAGAATATTTCGTTACTAGGATTTCTGAAACCAAAAACAGCAGTAAAACGAGAGCTGGCACTTCGGCTTCTTGTTAATAGGTTAGTTCCGGAAAATGCACGAATATGACATAAAGTGTGCATAAAACATGTAGGTATCATCAATAATATGGCATGGAACATAAGAAATTATCGATACGTCGGAGACGTATCAAGCATCCCCAAGCTTAGTTCTGCTCGTCCCGAGCGAGGTAAAACGATAACAAAGATAATTTCCGAAGTGACATGCCATCATAACCTTGATCATACTATTTGTAAACATATGTAATGAATGCAGCGAACAAAACAATGGTAATGACATGAGTAAACAAGTGAATCATAAAGCAAAGACTTTTCATGAATAGTACTTCAAGACAAGTATTAATAAGTCTTGCATAAGAGTTAACTCATAAAGCAATAAATCAAAGTAAAGGTATTGAAGCAACACAAAGGAAGATTAAGTTTCAGCGGTTGCTTTCAACTTGTAACATGGATATCTCATGGATAATTGTCAACATAGAGTAATATAACAAGTACAATATGCAAGTATGTAGGAATCAATGCACGGTTCACACAAGTGTTTGCTTCTTGAGGTGGAGAGAAATAGGTGAACTGACTCAACATAAAAGTAAAGAGAATGGTCCTTCAAAGAGGAAAGCATCGATTGCTATATTTGTGCTAGAGCTTTTATTTTGAAAACATGAAACAATTTTGTCAACGGTAGTAATAAAGCATATGAGTTATGTACATTATATCTTACAAGTTGCAAGCCTCATGCATAGTATACTAATAGTGCCCGCACCTTGTCCTAATTAACTTGGACTACCGGATCTTTGCAATGCACATGTTTTAACCAAGTGTCACAATGGGGTACCTCCATGCCGCCCTGTACAAAGGTCTAAGGAGAAAACTCGCATTTTGGATTTCTCGCTTTTGATTATTCTCAACTTAGACATCCATACCGGGACAACATGGACAACAGATAATGGACTCCTCTTTAATGCATAAGCATGTGGCAACAATTATTATTCTCATATGAGATTGAGGATATATGTCCAAAGCTGAAACTTCCACCATGAATCATGGCTTTAGTTAGCGGCCCAATGTTCTTCTCTAACAATATGCATGATCCAACCATAAAGGTGGTAGATCTCTCTTACTTCGGACAAGACGGACATGCATAGCAACTCACATGATATTCA